>NC_053407.1:14442631-14742631 GCF_016859285.1 Xiphias gladius | reverse complement strand
CCAGGCATATTGCCTGCGGATTCAGTTTGATGCCCGGCACGAGGTGTCCTCGCCTGCTCTCCATATGATTCGAAATTACTCTTCAGCTACAGCATTTGATTTGTGCTGTCTTTGATATGAATGGCTACAAAACGTTTCTGCTACAACTAGAAATTTACAACAAAGTATCTGATAAAAGAGAATTTATAAAGACAGATTATTCATAAAAGAAATCTGAAATTTGTAATGTAATGTATTGACTCTTCAAATAATAATATTAATGTTGACTTCACGTTTATTTAACCAGTGAAACACACCCCTCCTACCCAAAGATGTGCCTTCACCACAGCATACATCGGTAGCTGACTATTTAGGTAGCAGCCAGGGTTTAGGGAACCTCTGGGCCTTATTGCTCTTCAACCCACTGCATGATAGAGCTTAGACTTGCAGGGAGCTATCATCAGAATAATACCTGGAGGACTTCAGACCCCTGACTAGCTCGGGAACGTGCCCGCCCCCTACACAATTTTTTGGAATATTGGCAAGTTTGGGTATGTGTCCTGAATACTGTGTTGCACCTTGTGAAGGCTCACCAATCAGTGGCAGAAAATGAGTGGTAGAGCTAGTCCAGCTACCAGGACAAAGAGAATAAAGGCTCCTTCTGTTAGTTCACTACGCTGCGGAGGCTCTCGTCCCCTCCAGGACTAAAGGGGGATTATCTGCCACTACCTGATAAAAGCATCGGTAGGAGGCCAGAAATTACAGAGACAACCCGACTCCCCCTGCCTCCAATGCTGTCCTCCATGTCTCTTTTACTCACTGTCTGTGTTCTATAGCTCTTCCCTCTTGGTCTTTCTCCTCCTCTTACAAAATCATGAAAGATGGTGTGCACACTTAGTGTCCTGTTCAATAGCTCAATAGCTCACGTGCAGCCATGTGTGATCCATACAGCAGTACATATGTGTGTCAGACACTTACACTGCCCTATATTTAAACTCATTACCACATGGCTATGTAGCCCCTGGTCCCTCACAGCTGGCTTACAGTGCGGTGTGCCATGGATGAATAGTAATTAAAGTGCTAACCAACATAATGCTTATTTGGGAGGATCATATACTGGCCTAATGTGAGGTGGCCCGTAAAATACACACATGCTCTGAACTGTCACAGCTGCTTAGGCAATAAACACAGTGAACCAGTGCATTGGTTACGGAGATGCTCTGGGGACCGTCAGACATCAGGATGATGAGAGCACAGCCTAAACAGTTGGGAAAGAGCAGGGGCCTCAAGCGGACGCAGAAGTAATGCTGGTGGTTAATTTGATAAAATTAATTACTTGTAAGCACTCTGTTAATCAATAAATATGCAGGACATTCAGCGAATATACAATTTAATACTCCAAATTACAATCTTCATGGACGTGTCAGAGATTCAGGCAGTGTCCATTAATATAATCCTACCAAAAGCATTTTCATTATTTTAAATAGCGGTGCACTTACTGCAAACTGTGACAACAACAATCAGTCACGCATGTAAAGAGACAACTGCCCCTTTTGGTACCTGGATATGTCAGCAAACATAAACACCCTTATTTGGCACAGAGTGTTCCCGATTCTCTGTTTGTCTGCACTTTGTTGACGGTCACTTATATCAAGGCTGGAGCAAGAGCAGGCAGGCATTGACCTCCGTCTCCCAGTTGCTTTGTACAGAGGCCGTCCTGATGCAGGGGCACTGCATTTTAATTTGACACAAACCAAGAGAGACCCAATTCCCTATTAGATACATGCAGAATCAGGTTACATTTTCATATCCCCACTCAGGCAACAGCTTTTAACAGCGGTGAGAAAACAATTTAAACCTCTGTTTCGTAATGTACTACCAAACATCAGCATTTGTAATACTAAGAGATTTTGTTTGCATTTGTGTGCCATATTTCCTTATTGTTTTATCAAAAGTAAATTTCAGTCAAATACACGTTAACACACATTCAATATTTAGCCTCAGAGTGGTGCATGCTGACATGGAGACTAAAAAAGTACTGGGTGAGACAGGATTTTATTTTCAATGTGAAATAAAAGACACATTCTTTGGCAGACACCACAAATGTAGGCTTTGCTCTGGTAAGCAGCTCTAGGGCAAGTCATGAGAGGTAAAAAAAAAAAACTGACACATGTTGAGTATGAAAGGACAAGGTATGATAGACTCTATAAAACACAGTCTCTACGATATGATGGGATAGGATGATAAACTACAATCGCAAAGCAAAGGCAATGCCGTTCACATTGGTTTTGTTGATCATGATGTATACATATAGACGTTTAGTCGGGGGCACAGACTCAAGTTAAGTCTTGTTAAGCCCCTTGAGGCACTGGGCTATATAACTAAAATGTGACTTGACTTGAAGTCATCAACTGAAAATAAAGGGAAGCAGGCAGTCTACTCTGTAAGCTCCCTAGCTGAGGAAGATAAAAGCAAGAGGCATCGTGTAAGCGTAACAAGATGCACTTCAAGTCTTTGGCAAAACCACAAAGCAAACAGTGAGAGTGGAGACTGAATAGTGAAGCTGTCATTGGTGGACTGCATCTTCCTTTCGTCTAACGGTTCACGATCAAAACTGAGGCTCCTCTTTTTAAACCTATTCACATCAGAAGAAAAAAAAAAACAGTCCAATGGCTTAGCTAGTTTTATTTGTCAGTTTATTCTATAATTCATGGATTTATTGCAGAGTATGAGGCATGTTCCCATTAAAAATGCAACACAATAATGTGGTGTGGCAGAAACACAAGAAAATGGGGACACGTGAGGGGAAGGAATGGAGGAGAGTAGTGCAAAGACATGAACTGAGAGAGAGAGAAAATGGACAAGAAACAAGAGAGAAGCAGCATTCTATTTACAGTCTAGTCTTTTTTACTCTGTGCAATATTGGTCCCCCCTTAAAAAAGGCACAGAGTAACTATTTCCACAGAAACATTCTACTATACACTGTGGAGTTGTGTAAATATTGTAATTTGCCAGTGTAGATGTTAGATTAGGTCAAATCTACTTGATTGTAACACAGTCAAAGGTGACAGTCTGACTCTGTTTGGGCCCAAATGCAACAACTATTTTTAGATGATTTTAAATTCTGTTACAGTACATATGGTTTTGGTCTTGCCCTTTTCCCAGACTGACTGTGAGCCAATCTAATTATAGCCAAAATAAAAGCTATGTGTCAAAACAGGCTCCTGACTGGACAATGCACTAGCATCTTAGACTTAATGGGCTGCTAATCTAGAATAAATATTTATAACTATAAGTTTAACAGTGTGTGTGTATCTGTCAGTCAGTGTTTTTGAGTGAGTGTTTGAGTCTTTAAAGAGCCTTATTTCTTTTTCATCCCATGACAAATTACAGCAGTGATCTATTATACTGTTTACATGAGTGGGCGAGACTTAAATTAATAAACATTTTGTCCATGAACTAACAGTAACAAAAGCATAAAAATGTTACTTGCAGATGAATACAGTATACCAGCCTCTGGCAAATCAGCAAGATGTTAGTCTAACAAGTCACCATCAAATAAATGACAATGTAAAATCCCTGTAGTTTGCACACATCAGCAAACACTTGGGCAGCCACTTGGGATCTTCTGCTTAATCATTCAAATTTCTACAGTTGCTAGTGGGTTTAAAAAACAGATACTTTTCATAGAAATCGCTTCTTCAATCCAGAAAGGTGTCCAGGCAGCTTAGGGAACCAATCCATTAGGATGTTGACTGTCCTAGTAGTGCATACTGTAGTTCACTTATTTTGAGTCTCAACATTATGCAACATTATAGTACCTATGATGATGATGTGTTTATAAATTTCACATTGAGCTTTCAATGGCAATGCTATACAGGGCAAACATTTATTATTATTACGATCAATCTAAAATGAAATATAATACGACAACCCTGCTATGAAAACTCTATTTTTTGAAACTTACAATATTCATTTGTTTTGTTCATTTCACTTCAATAATTTCACTCTGTGGAAAAATTTTTGGGTAGTGTTGTACTGAACTGTATTATTTGGAGGTAAACCAACACTTCTCTGACAACAGAAACGCCTTCATTGAGTATCTGTGTATCTGTTGTCTTGGATTGTGTTATACTGAATAAGTGCTGAAGATATCAGGTGAACCTGTGTCTATTCATGTATTCCATCAGTGTATCACAGACAATGTGCTTATTTACCATTAACGGGGGCTAGCATTGTCAACTCTCAGTTTTCAGGCTCCATTGACAGCCTGATAAAAGCGCAGTCATTAGCTCTGTGAGCCTGCTCTGCCTTCATCAGTTGCACAGGAGCCAATCTACTGCCGACCTGGCACAACATGCCAGACAACTACACATTACATATCAGGCAATACTAAATACAACTACATACTACTGGTCAGTAGGGGGGTACTGACGTATTGTGATATATTTAAATAAAAAAAATGTTATACTCTGCATTGTGGAGCGTAATAATTGACTGCAATGCCAGGTCCATGTTAGCTGCACGTATATAAATACTGTATGGAGTATGCGTGTTTGTGGGCACCACTGAGATGCGATTCGCTCCCATCGCACTAGTCTCTGTACATTCATGTAGTAACCAACTGGACAAATACACATTTTCTGTCAATTTGAAACTTAGAAATAATAATTTAAAAAAGGTGGCCTGAAGTGAGCAGGAGAATATTATTTTACAATCCATCTCATCCAGGTTGTCTATTTCTGCTTTGGTACAGTTACATGAGAACACAGTTCTGTTCTTGAGGGGATTTGGTAGGTTGACACAGCTCGACCTGAAATCTACAGCATGTTTTGAGTAGCAAATACTGTAGAGTTAAAAGATGGCTCTGAAATGTGTGTAGCTTGCCACAAATATCCCTGAATGCAACTATATTTGCTTATGTTGGTTTTGTGAGACAAATGTAAGCAGCTAACTGCACTGACAACAAACAGAAGCTGTCCACTTCGCCATATTTTGGCATATTTGCCACAATGATGACTGTAACATACCGATAATATGGATGGGCAACAAAGATGTGGTGTATATCTTGCTGGTGAATTTATTAAAGCTACCTAACAAAAGAACATATTAATTAACGTTCTTGGTTTAATGTGGGTATTTAAACTCCCCTCTAGGACACAGAGCTGCTGCGTACCGCTTCACACCTGTTAATACGGATTTTTTTTTTCTTTCTTTGTGCAGTTTGTCTGTGTGTCTATAAGCACTTCTACTTCTATCTATGTATGTTTGGACCTCAGCCTACAGTATGTTTGTCTGAGAGAGCAAGAGCTTCAGTAATCTTTAATATCCATACCAAACAGGCTTAAAGTGTAATGCTCTGAACTACAAAAAGACCAATACACTGTATGACAGAGTATGGACGTGATCCCATAGAAAAGGATTTTCAGTGAGAGGAATCTTCAACCTTTACTGTATAGCAGCAAAATAAATCTCTGAGTAATTTGATACACTTTTAAGCTTAGGGGGAGACTAACACCATATAAATAAGCGCTAGAGGCTTGAGGATGAAATTATTGGACTCATTCACACACATACTTACACAAGCATAACACACACAAACACACACACACACACACACACATACACGCACACACACACACAAAATAACACTGATTCATAATTTAGCAGCACACTAAACACACACGTTTTTCATGATGCATGAGCACAGAAAAAAAAAAACATTCAAAGACAGTGCTGGGGGTGCTGTTACTATAGCAACAGCATTTAACACATCAGTGACTGTAAATGTTTCTGTGTAACATGCTATTCAATTTTACACCTCTCTGATTATCATCATAACGCATGTTCTAAATAACTTGCTCCTCCCAGTGTCTTTTGGGGTTTGTAGACATTAATTTTTTTAGAGAGTCCATTGTGTAGCTAACACACTCAAAACCTGTTTCAGAGAGTCCTTTAACTGACATTTGTTTCTGTTTGTCTTGTTTGTGTAGGGGCTACCTGAACTTTTTATTGATGTTTTTTGAAGGGTAATAGAGAGCAGATAAAGGCCAACAAGAAAAAGAGACAAAGAAAGAGAAACAAAAGTGCCTCTCTGCATTCTAGCCTAAAGCTAGCCTTTACCTGGACCCATGCCATCTGCTGACACGGCACGCACATACCAGTATGGTTACCCTATTATGTAGGCTATTTCCACATTTAAACCATTGAAATAAGACACAGTGGGACAAATTATTGTGATGCAATCCTTCTTACAGAGAACATGTGAAATCAGTCTTCACTATCTACTCATGTAACCCGATCAGTCATTTTCTGTTGCTGTAATTTGTGTCATTCATTGACCAGTAACAGCAATCATGGTGTTCGTGTCAAATGAATTACATATACATGTCAAAATGGATGTATGAACTATATTTCCATGTAAAATGACACATGATTTACTGTGTTAAAACAGAGCTTAAGGTACATGCCTGGCCACAAACTTTAAATAGGAAGTCCAGAAAATTCAAAGCTGGCAAACAAACAAATGCTGCACTACAAACTAAACGTTGCTCCACAAACCTAATTTACTACGGGTATCTCAATGAGAACAGTGTCAGAGGGCTACCTGCATAACCCCACTGTGACAGTAACCTGCATTTACTACGCATCTATGGACTCATTTTAGCAGTAGTGTGCTGTGTCTAACCTCTGCGGCCCGGCTCCTGGTAAGTCTCTCTGAACGCAGCAGCATGGTGTCTCCTGAGTAATCCTGTTCAGAAGCTCTGGGATAATATGTTTTAGCTTTGTATAATATCTAGTATTCCTCTTGATGAGCTACAGTTTGGGCAGGCGGGACAGTGTGAGCTAGCTCTGACAGGGTTGGCTAAAGGCTCGAACAAAGCAGGGAAAAGCCACGGCCTCTTTCCCACTCATCAACACACTCACAAACATGCAGAGCACAGGCTTATTCTATGTGGACCCCCAAACACATTCTGCTGTACACTCAACCATTTCCACCCACCCTCCTGGCTACACTGGCAGCACGGCTTTGTCCAGCATTGTCTCTCCCATCAGTACAATTGAGCTCTGGCTTACTTGCCAACCCATTAATGCAAAAACAAGAAGGCATACGCATAAACAGGAGCACATAATAGCAAGATCTCTACAAAAGGCAGACCATTCATAATTGTTGTTACAGTGATATTCCACTCCTGGAAGGAGGCTTGAAATGTGGCTTGAATTACTGGCGGTTAGAATGGATTACAATTAAGCGACACCATGACATGAAAACCATCAGGCACACCTGCCTGTAAGGTAGATAACGTCATGTGAGGACTGCGATGGAGAGATGTATTTACTCGTACTTTCATGCAACTACAACTGTTTGCAACACACAGAGCACAGTTGGACAGTGGAGAAGTTGATCATTCTACAGCCGTTACTTTGGACATTATCATACAGTACTACATTGTATCACTATTTACAATCCATTGAAACCATCCCTGACAGGAGCTAACTGTGTGCAGATGAAAACTAAAATTTTCACATCCACTGTTTACGTCTGCAGGGGTGATTCTCCACAGAGAGATTCTGGGTTGAGTGTTGATTGATAGGTCAGTGTGCGGTCTAAGCTACAATATATTGTGTCAGATGAAATATGACAACAGAGCTCTATTGTTGTTTGTATGCATTACTATGTGTTTTTGTGTGTTTGTGTTTGTAAGCAGGGTTGTCAGGGAGAATGAGGGGAATGCATGTTGTCATCAGAATCAAAGAGTTCCAGAGAAAGAAAGAGCTGAATCAGGTCCACTCATGTGCTTTCAGACGGACACACAAACTGACACCATGACACAAGCAGACAGGCAGTAGGGGGGCAGAGCCAGAGGATGAATCACAACTAAATAGACCGAAGGTAAACTGGAGCTCGGCCTAGTAAAACTTTTGTCAAATACAGCTGAGAATATAGCAAAAACAATCCTCCCCTATATTTGAGTCTGGGCTGCAAACAGGCCTATGGGCTACAGAGATAGAACAGAAGCGGGCAGCCAGCACGCTCCAGGCTGAGAAAGGGGGTATGTGGTTAGTGTATTTATTCAGGCAGATGATTATTAGAACTCTATTGTACTTTATGCCTCTGGCATCCTATTATACAGTTATCTATCTATTCATACTGCCTGACCTAGAATGATGGAGTCTGATGCTTTCGGGGTGTTGTAAAGTATGGAGCAAGAGCTATATCCTGGTTTTTTTTTTTTTTTATTGTGAAATGATCTTGGGCAATGAAGCATAACATCATCGAGACCAAACAGCAAGTCCAGCTCCAGTTTAGCTAAATGGATGGATGGATGGCAAAAATGCATGATACCTGCACTTTTTAAATCAATAGTATCAGTGGTGTCTAAAGTGCCCCCACCACGCACATACACAGAAACAAACGGACAGACTTCATTTCTGCAGACAGTATGTGAAGCTTTGTGCCAGCTAAATGGCATTTTTGTTGGGTTTACATTATCTGTAAACAGGAAAAATAAGACATATTTTTCAAGGTGCACTCATGGGTCTGTGGTGTGCATGACTGTCATCTACCACAGAAGTGACTCTAGAGTATGAGCTTTGATGTACAGAGCAGGAAATGTGGAGCTCTATACTCTAGATGTCAGAGACTGACTGGTGGAAGCCAAACTGGGACATTGTTTGATTTAACCTAAGCTGTTTGTCTCGTTGTCTGTTGTCACTGAACCTTTTCCGGCATTAGCAACCGTTCTTCTAAAACTAGACCAGTATATTTTAACCAAATGTGTGATCGCCTTCCTTTATCTTTATCTGATCCCAGCTGCTAATTTATCGACGTCACTCATTTTTACATGTCAAAACAGGTTTAAAATTTGAGGTAAAAAAGTGCTAAGGACAACGTATTCCTCACAATTTTCGAATGCACTGATATAACATTAACTCGAATCTCAAAAACATAGCCCAAAGAATTAACATTAGCAGTACCTACAGGCAGGGACCCACACAGAGATTACTATTATTATGAACAGCCTGGGGCTATAGTTTCTACATGGCCTGGTTTCAGAGCATACTGAACAAAACAGAATCAATTCATTCTTTCTAATCATTCTATTTACTGTCCCTCTCTCTCTCTCTCACACAAATACATACACAACCTAATCAGTTTAAGTGAGAAATTAAAATGAGGTGACATACCATTGTCGCGAAAGATAATATAAAGTGTTACTTTGAGTGCAGTGGTCCAGTTTCTCAAAGAACTTACACACATGCTAGAAAAGTAGCAGCATACATAAAACACAAAGACATTAGGGTGTGAGCAGTAGCCCAGTCTATAGAGTGTAATTAGAAATCTGTAATGTTAAATAAGACTGTCACTCTACAAGGCAAGGCCAAAACAAAATAATACAAATTGAACTTTAGCGCAGTGTGTAGTTTTAATGGCTGTTACTTACACTAGCTGAATTTGTAAGCAAATGAAAAACAAAGTTACAAAACAACAGAAAGGACGTGGTGCTAAACTCCAAACAATGGGTTTTTATACACCATAAATTCCACACAAACTGAATCAATAATTGACGTAATGAGCAGTTGGAAGACATTTGTGTGGGATATCTTGCAATATAGCTCAGGCTGCTAAATTGTGAAGTAGCTCAGGTCAAATTGCCCTCAGGGCGTCCTGTTGACAGCCGCCAGCTGCTGAGCCCTCACTGACTAAGAGTGACAGCTCTGAGACTCTCAGTGGAGGTTCACAGAAAATACTGTATGTTACTTAGCTTAACACTTTTACCCACTGTGCCCCGGCCATTATTGTATGCTGTTTTTTCAGCTACTTGCAGCTTTGTCTCTCTCTGATACAAACACACACTCGTTGAAGCTGTCTCCGTCCGAGAGCATCAATAGCAGGTTATGACAGCAATGCGAGACAAGCAGAGCATTGTGATAACCGACAGTAAAGACCACAAGGCAAGTTCTGTCCTGGAGAGACCCACTGGTAGGTCCTTACACACAAAAATGTCATGTGCATGCATAGACACATTTTCATATATGCATGCACCCACACACACTACCATTCAGGAATTTCTGCAACATAAAAGCGGCATGCACACACACACAAAATGTTCTCCTTGTTTATTCAGAGATCCGAAAGCAAAACACAACCACTGACTATGGCCACAGTTAGACACAAACATCCACACATCCTCTGACATATCAAGTCCACACACACACACACACACACACACACACACACACACACACACACACACACACATAGACACACACACGTATACACACAGAACAGGAATAGACACAAAGATCCAAGCCCACAGTTAGTAACAGAACCTGTGCAGAGAAAAACATTAGCATTCTGTCAGGGTTTCAGACAAGACTGCACCAGCTATTCACACAGCCAACACGCAGCAGAGCATAACAACAGAACGAAAGCCAGAGAGAGAAAGAGGGAAAGAGCAAGAGAGGACAGACAGGTACACGGGGATGGGTTGGGGAGTGTTTGTGAATAATTGGAGGTAGAGAGCATGAAAAACAGAGAGACAGAGGAACAAAAAGATGCATTTAAACCAGAGATAATGGTAAAATTAAATTTAAAAGACAATGAGAGCAATTGGGGTACCTTACTATTGAGTCTGGCCTTCCTTGCTTCTTTAGTTTTTCTTTCCCTTCTCTCGGCTGCTTGTCGTCTGCCCAGAGCCGATCCCATCTCACACACACACACACACACACACACGGACACAATCCCTGTCACACACGCACTCCCGCAGGTCAGCTGCAGTCCCAGGGCCAAAACATCCCCCACATGGCCATATACAGTCCCCCTCCTTCTCGTCTCCTCTGCTCTTGTTCTCTCTCCCCTTCTCCTTCGCTATCTCTGTTCTTGTCAAAGTAGCACATGCGGCGTCACATGGTCACTCAAACTAACGCTCACCCGAGCACAGATGCACACATTGACTCCTGTGCATGCACAGACAGACGGAGAGATGGTAAGGGTTGATTTTGCAGGATGCTGACGAGAACAGAGGGAGGGTGGGGAGAGAGCGAGCTGGGGAAGAGGGAGGGAAAATAGAGGGAGGAGAAAAAGTGTTAAGATAGAGGGAGGGAAAACCAAAAGAGAAAATGAGAGGTAGAGTGGGTGGGGTGTAGAATTAAGAAGCATTTTTTTTAAATCCAAAAGTTCCATGTCTGTATTTGTTTGTGTGTGCGTGTTTGTGTGCACACGCACAAGTGAGTACGTGTTGTTGTTTTACCCAGATATGTCTCTACTTTCTTCAAAGTACAACATCTCTCTTCCGTTTAGGGGCTTATGCATAAGGGGAACTTTGTGTGTGAGGGATTCCCCATCGGAAATATCCTCTCATCCTGTGCCATGCAGCTGTGTGTGTCTGTGTGTGTGCAGGTGTGTATGTGAGTGTATAATGCAGAAATCCCACATCAAATTTAATGTTGGCTGCAGCTGCAGTAGCACTGCAGTGATAGGAGGATTTAGGCACTGTACAAATGCTCTGTGGGATCTGGCATCTCAGAACAATATCACACCTACAATGAGCTACATCCTCTGTCAAGTTTCATTGTAAACTGAAAATAATGCAGGAATTCTCATTCATAAATACAAACCCTCGGTGTAGGAGGAATAGCATTACTCTGCAATATGTTTTATGGGGGAGCCTTTTGTGAATTATGGTTTCCCAAGCATGCACACTAACAGAAATGTGGCATAATGTGAGCATTGGTTTAGCTTTTGAATCGTACTAGACAAGACCAATCAGTTTTACCCAAAGAGCGGGCACATTTTTATATTTCGATTTTGCGTGCGATTTCTCAACTGGTTCATTATATCAGCACATATGAAATGCCCTCGTTCTGGCAGTGCACTCTGTGGCATCCATGAACACATTACCAAATAGTGCGTTACTAAACGCTCTCCACTACCGTAAATGCCTCTCATCTAGTTTCCTCCAACTAACCCCCTCACTAGCCATCTCTATGCCTTGGGGGTTTTATTTGACAATTATATATAAAGCATACCCATCTTTCTTTCCATCATTCTATCCATCCAACCATCTGATCTTGCATGCTTACTGTCTATATATCGTTTATTGGCTGCAAAGGTATAAAAGTCCCATAAACTTTAAACTGAATGAGGTCTCCAGTTCTCCAGAGCATGCGGAAAGAGTTCCTTACAAGGTCACATACTGTACGTTTGCAGTGATGACTCCCTGGGCCAGGCTAAACCATTAGTACTCTGTTCCTAATAAATAAGGCAGCAAGAGGTAGCTGATCTCGTGAGTGACAGTTCATTCATTTGCTGGAATGCGGGTCTCATAAATTTCATCAGTTCACGCCCGCAGAACTTTATTGTAAATTCTAGCAGTGATCCTGCTAATGACTAAACATGTCACTGTGAAAAGTGGATGAATGACACATACACCCTGAATATCTCCCTTTGATGTGATGTGCAGCCATAAAATACGACATTCTGATCTTAAAATTACAACTCAATATACTGTAGGCATCCTGTGGCTTGTTTGGAACATTAGTGTCTTGATTGAAGTACTGGAATATATGTAGAATATAATTGCACCATTGTAATACAGAGAAGACAAAGTGTTTCTCTCTATGGGAAAATTTAAGGGTAATATCAAGTTTTAGAAGTCATACAGTCACTGAGTAAGCTTGAGTAAACTGCTTACAAGACTACTAATTTTATTAAAAGAGACTGAACAGTTTCTTTTAGTAGGAGCCCTTCGTCACACTGCGAGAAAGACACCCATTCTGAAGGCCTGTCTATAACATGGCCGATCTCTTACAACATACATGCACTCTTTTTTCCCTGAAAGTATACTATGTAAATTTTCCTTGCAGCCACCCTGTGCGGTTAACCAGGACAGTTTTGGTGTGAGGAGGTCTGGTTGGGTCAGGTGAAGAGGGAAAAAAAGATTGGGAAAATCCTATCAATTATGACCTAATTTTAAACTTTAGCCTGAGGCTAATGAGCTCCATACTAGCAAAGTAGGCTAATGCTTGACCTCTGCCTAACAGGGCAGCTTGCTGCACAATGGATAGTGATCATCGTGACTGCCAAGAGTGTAAGAGTCACCCATAACAGGATTTCCCTCTTTACCCGTGGACATCATTATGCAACACAAGCAAATTTACCATTCAGAAAAGAGAAAGAGAAAGGTCAGTGATCCATTACTTTGTAACATCACTTGCTTAAAGATAATCGTTGCTAATGCAAGCGCAAGAGAATATCTTGTATTTCTTACCACTGCCTAGACAGAGACCTGTTAAAAGCCTTTAACATTCATGACTGAATAATTAGGATACTACAACCACTGCTATGAAAAATTAATACACTACTTACCAAAAGTAAAAAGTTTAAAAAGTATTTTACAGATGAAAATCATTATACATCTCTACATATAGCATATCTGTTCCTCTAAAGTACAGCAAACACGTTTAAGTCAGAGCAAACCGCTATTTATTTTTGATGTGAACATGGAATTGAATATATTAATGAGATTAGCTGCATTCCTCCTACATCAATTTAGCAGTGGCTGCCATAGCCTATTATGGCAGCCAGGTTGTATAGTAACCGCAATTAGACCTTTCCAATCATTCATAATGTAAATCTGTAGAAAAAATGTTATAAACACCCATAAACACCAATATTTCATAAATACATGCATTGTGACAGGCAGACAGGCTTAATCTTCAGTGATACCTTTTATAATGACTGGTGTCTCTTTTGAGTAAAAGAGGAAAACAAGAATTTACAATGACTGCACCTGGAGCTTGTAAAGCCAAATCACCATCCTCATTCTCTCTAATAACGCAGCTATTCTGGATTATTCATTGCTTAAAAGAAAAAAAGAACTACTGTAAACAACATTGTGGCCTTCACAGGCCATTCACACAATCAGGTCTCTACTCAGGGAGATGGTGTTAGTGGCTTTTTTCCATTTGAGAATTTTACAACTTCCACTTCTACTTGCCCGCAAGGCAGGGAAATCACAACAAATCCCCTCTTTACAGGTGATTTATTTTGTGAAATGACCACTTAAATAGCAACTGGGCAGAGACTGATCTTGGCTGAGTGTGTCAGTTGAGTACCACTCATGTGCTTTGCCATAGCAATGTCGCACAGTAGCAGACGGCAGCACCTCATGCCAGACTGGTTAGAAAAGAGGCAATATTTGAGAGTTTGACTCATCCTTCTTTTGACTGCTTTTTTGCGTCTCCCTCTCATTCACTATTTCTCATTTTCTTTCTCCCTGACACTCTCAGCAGACATACAAAGCAGAAAAAAACGCACTGTCCATGAATAAATAGCAGACAAGCCAACAATGAATTCAAAAGTTCCCAATCTTTCTAAGAAACCATTTTCAATGACATTATAAATGTCCCACAGACTCATACTACCGTTCTGTTGAAGTTTTTGACTGGTTGGGTGTAAAATCCAGGACACAGCCATGAATTCCCGAAGCCTCAGGACAAATCTTTGCAGGCCACATTTCAGCTTCTTCTTTCCAAATGTTCAACTACTCTAAATAACTATGGTGGAAAAGTCGCTAACATGGAACCGGACAATCAAATTTACTACTGGGATAATTGCACAGGCGGCACTTGACATCAATTAACCAGTAATGCAAAATGTACATCTTTTAAGACAAATTTTGGAATACTTTAACAAAAACAACTGTTTGCTAATCAATACTTTGAAGCACCCAAAGTTCAGTAGGCACATGGTTTACTTCAGTAACCTTGGACATTTTATTAAAAATATTATGATTATACAAAATTGGTCCATTTGCATTTATTTCTGAGGATGAATTATGTACTTGAAATTCAGGAGTGCCAATAATTTTAAGCAGGACCATAAATGATCAAAACTGCAGTTCCATGACTTATACCCAACAGCAGCTCCCCACTTTTGTTCTCTCTCTCTAACACACAAAAAACACACAACCACACATAGCTGACACTGTTCATTTTCTCCAGTGCAAATCTCCTGTCCTCTGATGGGGTTTGATGCAAATGCATTCAATTCTCTCCGCTGTCTGTTCCACTCAGTTCACCCACACATACACACAAACATGTGGATCAAAACACACACATATTATGGCTGAAAAGGGTCACGGGGGACGAGGCGTACCTACATATGCTCCTGTGATTTTTTAATAAAAGTACCATATATGTGTATGCATGTGCATCTGTGTGTGATTAGTACAACTCAGCCATGCACACGCACATGCTTGTGCATGCGTCACTCCTAACACACAGTGGTGGATATGTATGTACATCCGTGTGCGCAACATGCGACTGCACGAACGTGACTCTTAATGGTCAGGCTTCATCTAAACTCTCCAACCAAGAAGAACCAAGAAAACCAGCCGTTTATCTAAATGTGGACCACATTAATAGCCTAGTATGAATCATTATTGTTGTTTTATCTGTTTTCATCATTTATGTAGCTTTATTTTAATTTCTATCAAGGTTTTTTAAATCAGGTAGTCACTATAATTACCATTTGCTGAAACTGTTTGTATGATTATATCAGACCGACGCTATTTTAGCAGTAATACTAGTATCT
Source organism: Xiphias gladius (assembly GCF_016859285.1). Classification (NCBI taxonomy): domain Eukaryota; kingdom Metazoa; phylum Chordata; class Actinopteri; order Istiophoriformes; family Xiphiidae; genus Xiphias; species Xiphias gladius. The sequence continues at coordinate 14,727,051 of NC_053407.1, read as the reverse complement.
CACCTCGTACATGGTCAAATAGTATAGTAATTAATGTTAAACAACAGTGTTTGCATTGCAATGTGTCTCATGAATAAAACACGAGACGCTACATTTGCTAAAAAGGAAGTTGGAAAAAAGCCTATGATGAGCCCTGGTAACATTTTCTTCATAAAAAAGCAGAATATCGAGTTATCGATGTGTTATAGAGACATCCTCTGAGAAGTGCCACGCCAGACCACAGTGGCATTAAGCATGGCCATTCACTGTGTTTACCTTCATTAAATTGCCTGAAGCACATTTAGATAGACAGCTGGTTTTCTTGGTTCTTCTTGTTTCCTTTTTCTCACACACACACACACACACACACACACACACACACACACACACACACACACACACACACACACACACACACACACACACACACAGGCAGTCATGGTCTCATCTGCATCTCCTAACTAACATCTCCTGGTACTTCACAGCTGCCATTCTACACCTATCTACTGGTCATCCACTGAGTTTGTGCTTTGATCAGTGACCTGCTTACACACCTGTTCCCCATTACTTTATGAGTCATAGTATATACAGAAGCCAGCACACACTCTGCCGGATTGTCTAGGTTGCTCAGCAGCCTTAGAGTGCCAGTGTTTGTCTTATTCTGCTTCTCTGTATCTGCGTTTGTGACCACCGTCTGCCAGTATTAGCTCTTTGGTTCGGTTTGACAGTTTGGTGCTGCCTATAACCCTGCCTACCCACCAATGACAGATGACTGATTATACATATTAAGCCAACAGGGAAGAAACACACAATGCTACCTGCCGAGTACTTATGGCAGAAGCAATTACACTTGATTGTTGAAAGGTAGGATGGGGGTGATACACATGGACGGAAATAAGTGAAACCATTATGACTTTAATCTCTCTCTCTTTCTCTGTCATTACTAATAGCTGCACAAAACAGACCTGTTTCACGTCTGTGACATTTACCATGCTTCCTTGTATACGAGCACATGTAATCCTTATGCAAGGCTTTTAGGGATCTGCATGGCCTAAATAATTATAAATAAGTAAATAAATAAGTTTTATATATTGTACTTCATGTGTGTAATTCACTCTGTGTAGAGGGTTGCACAGAGAAAAAGCTCTGGAGAAGTCAGGATGATACAGGGAACAGGTGTTTGGTCTTACCTTGGTGTGGAGCTTAGACAGCTGCTTTTCGTCCAGGTGAGTCTGGGTGTAGACACGTCTTTTGTAGCGGAACTGAAACACAACAAGAACAAATATAAGAGGCAAGGCAGTTTATTCATTTTCCCTTTCTTTTTGTTTGTGTCTTGATTGCTAAACAAAAACCCTACATTTAAAAAAAAATAATAACAGTGTTAATTATCAAAGTCATTCCACATTTACTTGTCACACAGTATCAACTCCTCAGACCAAACTACATAAACCATTTTTTAATAAAATACTGTCCTATGAGAGAGACTGCTCCACAGAGCAAAGAGACAACAACATAGACTTGACTCATTTAATAACCAAGCAATGACATTAGGGGAACCAAATATCTCTGTGTATACGGCTGTCATCTTTTTCCATTGCTTCTGCTTGTCATATTTTCCACATATTACACCTTCCTTGAAAACCTACCTACTGCTCATTGAAGCTTGAGTATAAAAATAAATTGAAAAACAATAGTTTCCATTTTCAATAAAACTGGAAAAAACAGTAGATTCATTATATGAAGAGAAAGTTTTCCCCCACTGTTAGTGGAAGTTAAATGAAGTTTAAAAAAAAAAAGGAGAAAAAAATACTCTTATGACCCGACATTGATTGGATCATACGCAACACAGCATACTGTATAAGAAGAAGTACAGATGTAATGAGAAGATAGGGAAAAAAACAGATACCTATATAATATCTACATTTGTGACCTAAATCAGGTCTGGGCAACTTGACAGTCAGTGACTCAGGAATTGTACGTATTAACCATGAACTACTGTGACATTAAATGATGCATCGTAAAATTGTGACAATACATATCGTAGAGCTGAAAACACTTATTAATGACGTAAGTGAGCACTGCAAATTGGTAATGGATTAATTCAAAGTTGGACCTTACAGTTGGATGCAAAAAAATCTGGGCATCCCTGGGAAAATTACATATATGGTTGATTTTTGAAGTGAAAAACAGTAACTACAACCCCTGCAGGAAAACGTACCTTCTACGAATGTTAATGCACTGTCACTTTTTATTTCATGACCTTTAAAAAAAGAAAAAAAACAAACAAACATACACCTCCACACCTCCAACCCGGCTTTGGCAGATATAACAGCTGTTTTGCACACACAGCACGTTTGAGATCTACGCACAGATTTCTCAATGATTTTCAGGTCAGGGGGACTGGGGGGGGCATTCCTAAAGCCTCAGCTTGTGTTTCTTGAAGTAGATTTTGGATCATTGTCCTGTTGTAGAGTCCAGCCTCTTTTCAATTTAACTTTCTTGATTGACTTCAGGACATCCGAATCCAGAATTTGCTGATTTTTAGTGGAATCCATTCTTCCCTCTATTCATGTAGTGTTTCCTGTGCCACTGGCTGCCACACAAGCCCATAGCAGAAATTTTTCCACACCCCATGGTTAATATTTTAATCAAGGTGAAATCAATGTATTCTTTTAATCAATATTAATTATCCTCCTTTCTTTTCTCCAAATACAGTGATTTGGAGAAAATTGATTGTGACTGAAGAGCTCAGTTTTAACTTATCCGGATGTTTTTTGTATACCTTAGATATGGACTTTTGTGAAGAGGTTGCAGGTAACGGGTCCCTCTGATGACTCTTCCATGTAGATCCTGCTTGTGCATCAATGCTGCACAGTGGGCCGATGCAACACTGGTCCTCTGTCACTTAAACCTTCCTGCAGCTCCTTTGCAGTCATATGGGAGTTTAACTTCACCTTTCCTTTTGGCAATCATTCTTAATGTTGAAATATTGATTAAAGTAGCTTTAAGAAATGTTTTTGTGAGTTATATGTATAACAGACTAACAAGTCTGTAGAAATGTTTTCATGTCTACACAACATCCTGCAGTACTACAGTATACAGAGGGTTTTATTTGGCGATTTTAGCTCAGCTTTTAAGATATGTATTTATTCATGTGTGTAACATTAACAATGTTATTATTTATCTAAATTAATTTAGACTGGATATTTACTATAAAAGTTGTGTATGGAGAAGTGTCTTCCGATGGACTGGCGCACACCCAGTAATGTCCCATGCCATTGGGAATTCCCAATGGCAGTTATGCTAAAGTATCATCTGTAGGAGTCTTACAGGTGGTAATAGTAAGGAGTATGTTATAATGCACACGAATCGAGACGTTGTGTCATAATTTACAAAAGATATTTATTCAGAAAGAATGCCGTTTTAGTAGCTAACGTTACCTTAGCTTAATTAACATACTGTAATAGCAGTTAACAATCAAATTACAATACGACATTTCTAAACAAGACACCAAGACACCATATCTTATCAACACCAAAAGGCACTATAACAAAGACCAGAACCAGGGTGCTGTCACTTGTCATATCTTACAACAGTTAATGTAGCGTAACTGAAACAATGTAACCTAACTAAATATGGTGCAGTTCTACATCGACATTACAACTACATTTGTACGATGTGAAGTGTTTTGTGACTTTTACCGAGCTGAAAGAAAAAATGAAAAATATAAAGGATGCACTGGTTGGTCCTTGTGAAGGAATTTTTGTTCATTTAATCTGTCCTCTTTCATTTAGTCTGTTTCCTCTTATTTAGGCAATGTCTGCACACAGGTAACACTCACGTCCCCCACTTTAGACAATAGTTCATCGCTTGTCTCAAGCATAGCTTTTTAGGCACATCTGCTCCACTCCCATGAGCAGTAACCATAGCAGCCAAGGTTGTAGTACAGACTCTACGCATGTAGTAGTAGAGATAGGATAGCCAGAGTCTCTAATGGAGGAGGTCATAGCCGTAACAAACAGCCAGCATCTCAGTGTCTCAATGTCAAGTATTTATACACACCTTCCCTAAATGGGACAGAAGTAATTGGGATATACAACATGATAGAGTCCATGCCATGTGAGGATATGTGGATTTAAATATAATCCTTTTCACAGAACAGCTTCAGAATTGGATGGCATTACATGATGTCAACTTGTATTGCTCATCTCTCTTCTCCTCAAGGCATCAAGCATCAATAAATGTTTCTGCTTAAGCCATCCTTGATCTCTCAAACATTCTTCCAGCAGCTCACAAGGCTTACCATCACAGCCATCAGTCAAGTAAGGTCAAGTAAATTTTATTTATATAGTGCAAAATCATAACAGAAGTTATCTCAGGATACTTTTCGTGTAGAGCAGGTTTAGACCGTACTCTTTATGATATTATTTACAGAGACCCAACATTCCCCCAGAGGCTAAATAACTGCCAACTGAGGAAGCAGTGCTAGCCAACTGCCTTAGTGACCTGAAGGTTGCCCACAAGCATCCTTGTGATCAGTGATACAAATTGATTTTTTTTTTGACTGGCAGAAAGTTTGTCTCAAAATGCGTGCAAAATGCAAATCCACAAGCATAGAGTTGAGATCTATAAATGTCTTTTCAATTCACAAATAAAAAATAAAAAATTGATTCACAAATGCCTGTTTAAAAGTTGTAAATGTTAGGAAGATATTTACAAATGCTTTTCATTTATTTCATATGTATTAAATGTATTGCGATATTTTTTCATTTGTGGAATTTGTGTATTTGAAGATCCGTTTTATAATTGCAAGATATTTTTGTGAGTTTACAGATCTTTTTTGTATTCATGGAAGATGTTTTTATTTATTTTTATTTTTCACTTATGCACGGATTGTCTATCTGTTCACACAAATAATATTGAGACAAATCTATGCCCATAGAGATTGGGCCACCGCCAGCTTTAACAATGGAGCTTGGACTGCTAATAATTATAAAATTAGAGTCAAGACACACCAGAACTAACTGAAACACCACAGCTTGGGCCACAACAAAGCGTGGACCACTTCTATGTCGGATCCTGGCACCTGGGCATAGATGCATTATGAAAACTGGAAATCATCCTCCAAGATGGCGCCCATTACGCAGCACACAGGAAAAAAAAAAGCAAGAGAAGGATCTTGAGCCACACAATGGCAGCAGAAAATGGGTTTCAATGGTGATGACAAGGCTTGGGGCAATATAACTGTAATGATGGAGCACCTTAGCAAAAGCCATTTTATGCGTTGTCTGTGAAGATTCTCAGTCATCCAGGTCATGGTCACTTTATGACCCGAACCTCACTCCCTTGCCTTTGATGAGGATTGTGGACTCTTGCCTTGCTACACAGGAAACACAACACTTTGTGTAAAAGGAATTTGTTTGGTGGCACCTGGAAGATGCTCAACGCCCTCCAGAATCATATTCTTCATATATGTTTACAATCTATTCATAATTCTGTCATATTATCTATACTATGGATTTAATGTGTTGCTCAATTCTGTACCCATGACATGTTCTGCATGTCTGTCCGTATTGGAAGAGGGCTACCTCTTCTGTTGCTCTTCCTGAGGTTTTTTTTCGTTTTTCCCCCCATTAAAAGTTTTTTTTGTTTGTTGTGTGGTTTTTCTTTGTTTTCTTAAACATTAAACATAAAAACATTTGTTATTGACCTGAGGTTTTGGTGTATTGTGCTTTTGTATTATATACAATGCAGAACTATTTTTTAAACTAATCTAATCTTGACAGACCTGTCACAGATTAAACTCTTTAGCAATGGGGGGCAGTGGTGTGAAAAAGCCACTACAATCATGACACATTTAATTCCTAATTCAAAAACCCAAAAGAAAACACTTTTTGATGCATTACCTCTAAATTAGATCAGTATGTTGAATCTCTGCTAGGGCTGCAACTAATATAGTTTTCCTATGGTACTTTTTGTGTTGGTGGACCTTTTCTGTGATATTTTCCAGTGGTATTTTTGTGGTACTAAACTTGTGTGGTATTTTGGAGCATTTACTGAAAGATTATACTGCAAGTAAACAGAATCTGTGGTACTACACAGTTTCTGTGATAAGGTACCACAGAACATGTTCACTAAAAACCACAAATCTCAACCTTTTGACAGCACTAGAGGAAAACTCAGGGGATCAATAAAGTCTTAGGATTCATCCCCTGGGGAACATGAAAGTCTGTACTTTAACTTTTGTGGGAAACCATTCAACCGTTGTTGAGCTATTTTAGTCTGGACCAAATTTGTGGACCTAATGTACTACATACCTACATTTCCATCCCGGGAGCAAGGCACCTAGTGCTCAGTTACCCTTGCCCCTTTTTCTCCATCAATAACCCTTAAACTGTTTGAGCACAGATAACAAGATCATCTCCAATAATATCCATCAGGAATGCACACACACATACACGAAATTAGTCCAGACAATGACTACATTTATATGCACGGTAGTTTCACGGTTATGAGTTTTTTCCTGTTTTTGATCATACTTGGGACGCACTGTATGGAACAACAAGTAAACTGCTTATTCATATCCCTGTAACATGATTATAATGTTAATCATCTCTGACTGGGTTATTGCAACAGTCGAGAAAAGACTTGTCTTGGTTTGTAGCTGCCTGTATGCCGCGGCATTTTAACACTGTGTCCTGGATTTTTTCTTCGAAGGTGAAATTAACAATTAGTTATATAATATTTACTTCTTGGCAAACATGTGAGGAAGATTTTTTTTTACCTACACAATTATCTCAATACCAATAATATATTGGAGGCTACTAGACTGAAACAGATTTAGGTAATTTTGTGCTACATACATTTGATATTGATTATGGTGTTTCATAATCATGATGCTCTCTCTTTCGCAGTCCTTTGAATGCTCTTATTACCTATCTCACTGATATGTACAGTAAATTAGCAGAAAACACAGATCCTATTTGTTGGATTTAAAGTAGAGAGATGAAGACTGCAGTCGATGTTTAGTTGTCTGTTCAAACAGATTAAGCTAAAGACCAGAAAGTGGTTTTAGACACTGACCTAAATTTTATTTGCAATAATGACAAGGTCACAAAAAAAAGTAATTTTCATCTCAGTACTATTCAACATTTTTTTGTTTTTGGTAACTCAAAAAAACAGAACAATGCAAAAATGCTAATACATAAAAAACAGAAGGATGCTGAAATGCTGATACATGTTTTATTACGAGTCATTTAGAGTACTGGAAATCTTTCTTTAAAAGGTCTGACCTGAAAAAGCTGCTCCCAACACGGCACAATCTGCATCCTTTCACTTGAATATAAAGCCTAACATTGCCCAGCACCTGCCTATATCAATGACTGCCTTTCATTTTAAGTTCCAACTAGAATCTCCCGGATCTTCCAATGCCTTTCTTTTAGATGTTTCCCAAAAGACATCTGGTTTGGCTGCTTTTCTTTTTTTTTAGTGGCCTAACTGTGGAATACCCTCCCCTTTAATCGTTGAACTTCAAACCCCCTTCTTACTTTTAGAAAGCAATTCATGACATTTCTGAGAGTTGTAATATCAAGCTCGAAGAACTTTGATAACTTTTTATAGCCTGCCCTGCTTCGTAGGAATCAACTAGCTTCATTTTCAAATCCTCAGTCAGTTGCCTAGAGGAGCCCATGGTTGTAGTTCATAAAATAAAAAGGCTCATTTATAATGTCTGTTTGCTGCAGGGGGTTATATTTACTTCTATTCACTTCAAAAATCAACAAAATATGTAATTTGCCCAAGGGTGCCAAAGCTTTTGCATACAACTGTAGATGTTCTTTCACTACAACAAATAAGCTGCATTTACATACAAAGTGAGGTGAACTGTACTTGGATCACTAGAGGTGTGTTTTGACTACAATCAATAAGACTCAATGGTATTGTGAATCAAACCAAATTGTATAGTTTTTTTATTGTTGCGCCTGTAATTAACACTGTTAACAATTAATACACAAAAGGTTTGAGATATATTTACATATTTCTGTTACTAACAAGACTTCTGTACTTTTACAGTGATAGTTACACTTAAGATAACCCCCTAATTTCTTGATCTATTTGTGCTTTCACTACCGCAAAATGATCCATCTGGGTTTCTTTTCTTTTGTACTTCATAGATCTGGTCTCTTACCATTTCCTGACTTGTCAAAAGCCAGATCATTCACTTGGTCTGTTGCAAGCTGCTCATTTAACTGACGGGTTTCACTGAAAACTGACAGCCTGTAATAGCTTTAAAAATTTGTAACTTTCAGTGCCCAGGACTTGCAACTTATCTCAATTCTGTGCGTGTGTTTGCGCACCTGCATGCAAGCATTCATGTGTGTGTTAGTGTGTGCACGTCTGTTTCTCCTCCAATATGTAGTGTTCACCAACAGGGTAAATCCACGACAGAACAGAGGGTTTTGAGCTGCTAATCCAAACCTGTCAATCATCTCTACAGACCAAAGGCCTCAGGGGATAACTGTTGGTCAATCAATGACACACACAGTGCTCCTGAGAGTAATAGCAGACAAACACACACACACACACACACACACACACACACACACACACACACACACACACACACACACAAATTGTTGGGAGCCCACAGCTACTGAGGTTAGATGTAAGCTTTTAAAAGTACAACCACAAAAGTAAAAATGAAACAGATAACATAAGTACAGTTCAGATTAAACAAAAAAATGTACAATAGCATAAGTAAACAATGAAAATTCTATATTAACAAAAATCATATCACAACATGAATCAACTTCTTTCCTGGTATACAAAAAGATGTGATGCCTTGTGTGTCACATATACACTTTAATTGTTGTTTTAAATGCATATGCCTGAAGTATTGGCATATGTCATTGCTGTTCTTCTGGCATAACATTATGCCACTTGTAAATGGCATAACTTCCGACCGGCAGACACCATTTAAAATTGGCATTCCACTGATATCGGTCCTTAGGCAGAGACATTAGGCCCTTTCAGGTTAAATGTGCAGCCCAGGATGTAGTGTAGCCGTTTTCAATCTGAAATGCTCAAAAAAACCTTTTATACTTCATTGAAGGTTTTACTCACTTCTCCCCACCACCCCTTTCTTCCATCATTACTTGCAGCTCAGATATTTAATACAGGGCATGTTTGAAGCAAGGATTCAAATTACTTTAGTTCCTTAAATAATAGCTTTAGCCATGAACAGCAATATTTGAGGATCCTACTGAACACAGTGGGGGGCACACAGCTAAAGACCCTTATCAACAACCTGATCTTTGCCATCTGCCACTCATCTGCCATCTTTCAACAGATTTACGGCTATGCAGAGTACCACACATGACATTGCCCCCAAGTGTTCCTGTATAATATAAAGAGTTATACTGATTGGATGCTTTCTAGCAGAAAGCTGTGTGCTCGACTTGGATTTTGCGCATTATTATACAAATATGATAATATCTTAATGTCTTGTGATTGTCTAGTTTGTTATATAAATTAAACAGTTAAAAGCATGTAGGAGAATGTTAAAATAAACCCATTTGATGTATTACTCCAAAGTAGATGACAGTGTGAATGGCTGATGTTGATATTCTGATTCACTCACTGCACTTGGGCCTTTTGTGTGTTATATCAAACAATGGTTTACTAAAGATGACCTTTTAGTTCTCAGCACTTATGAATCTAGTCTATATTAGCATTTGTTAAAACACACATCTCTGATTTTCTCACAAATCATCAAGGCCGGTGAAATCCCGGTAAGATCCTTCCGCCTGAAAGTTTTCAAAGGTTTAATTTTGTAGACTGACTGCCACTAAGAGTCCAACTCAAATATGGAACTGTAAATCAAATCTGAAATAATAAGAGCCATGTTGAAAAGGTGAGAGATACAGAGAAAGGAAGAGTCAAAAAGAGGCCTGCCATGAATCTGTAATATGTGTATGCTTTTCATAACTGTTGATGTAGTCAAAACTGTACCACCAAAAAAACCATGAGAAAGGCTTTTTATTAAAAAGATGTACATATTACAATATCCAAAGCAAGCTGGGAATATCATAAGTAATAATGTAGTTAATAATAACAGCAGGTTCTTCCAATACCTCAGGGATTGATAATAAACTGAGGCTCAAGGGCGAAAGTCTTTTTTTTTTAATGCTCTCCATCTCTTCACACATCATGAAACGACAGAAAATAAAGACGGCCAGTCAGACAACCACTTGACATCTTTACACCACTGTCTGTAAAGCTACATATCTGTATACGACTGAGATCCTCTCGGATCGCAAACCGTGACGGACAAGCACTACAATTATCTCCAAGAGATGACAGCCACTGCAGACAACATATTGTCATTGAGCGCGGCATTATTGCTGCTAGGTTTGACTGACACATCTGTTCAGAAAAAACACACTGCATGCACAGTAATGCACACATCCACATGCTGTGTGAGCCTGCCTGTGTCTTCAACTAGACTAGAGTAGATACTCTTCAATAACGATTGCTTAGAAGATGACTTACAAATGACAACAAGCACTGTATGTTTAGTTTATAAAAAAGAAAATGACCTGAGGCACCACTGCAGTGGCCCATAAAGGTCAATCTGAAATGGCTTAGTTGAATGCTGGTGGGGCTGCATATACACTGACCTTGTTGTTATATAGTAATTTGACATGATTTAAGGAAGTTGATTCTAACATTATTTGTATATCTGTTCAGTCTTTCTCCAAGACAGGATATTAACCGGGCAAAGCAAGTAAATTTCCCTGGGCCCGAAATCCCAGGGGCCCTCGCCTGAAAAATTGGAGTTCTTGAATCTAAGAACCAATAAAGACTTGTAAAAGATGAAAAAGGAGTCTTATGCAAATACATTTTCCCCCCATCCCAATAATCATTATTTTTAGGATGATACAGAGAGATTATGGATGGTGTGGTGGCATGTACCACCTCTTTTCACTTTCTCTTGTTCCCACTCCATGAAGCCTCATTCATACACATGATCCATACCTACCTCCAGGTAAGGTACAGGAGCGATGGATGGGAAGGGGTATTCCCTTAGCTGTCTCTCCTCATCCAGAAATTTGCCAGCCTTCCCATTGTAAGCCGGCTGGAATAGGCCATAGTTGAGTACATCCTTCAGGCTCTGGTTGAGAGTACACAGGATCCGCTGCTTGGACAGCCAGATAGGAGCATCCACATTGAATTTCATACATTTCTGTGGACAGAAGAGCAAAAGATGGGAGGAGGTTAAGCATATGTCATATTTCTAAATATCACATATTGCACTTCAGTTAAGTAAAACTAAAAGATTGAAGAATGATATTGTATTGATTCACATAAATCTAACATTTAGGTGCTGAAAAAAGCTCTAGAATATTAAAGAGGATCTCTGTCATCAGAAAGGCATTCACTGAACTTCCAATGTCATGCCCAGGGGAGAAGCTAGGCCTCTTATTATAATAAGCAATAAGCATTGGTCCAGTAGCATTTCACCATTTTCCATTACTTTTAACAAAAGGTCATCCTAAGATCCAGTGCCAGTTACCATACTAAAGTAAACAGCAACATAAAGTTGAGTCTACGTGTCTGTGTGCATTATTCATGCTTTGAAAATGAATCTGGGCAATATGTACCTTTTAAACCAATAGCTTCAGTAGTTCTGTCTCCAGTCATAAATGAAACAGTTCACAGGTATGGATGGTGTGGGAAAAACATGAAAAACAGAATGCACTCATTCAACTTTTAGGCCCTAATAAACAACTATATATGTAATACATAGAATGAAATTCCCTTCTAGGATATAGCCATAGTGGTACTCTCTTTTCCATATATTATAGATATTAGGAAACTAGATAAAGTTTGGTTAACTGTTAAATGAACCTAACATACTGGGTATATAATGCTAAATTTAACAACTGAAATAAATTGCTACGCTGTTTTAGTGTGTCAATGACTATGGTTATTGTGTGTAGGCAGAGCACTTCCCTCTAGTTACCACATTGTGGAGCCTGAGCTACAGAGGGCAGAGAGAGAGAGAGCAGAGACAGAGTGAGAGGGAGTGTGCAAAACCTATAAGTAATAAATCAATCACTGCTGCCTACAACATTGATTCGGAACCTTAACTCTATCCTGTTGAGCACCACTATGTTTCTGACGCTCAGACACAACTGTTGAGAAATCACATCTTCTCAAAGTAATACAGCGCAACTAACAGCCACATGCAAATGCCAAGATTCAGATGGATACAGACAGCTCTGACTGACACATCAGTACATTCAAAAACAGAAAATAGCATTACAGTAGCTGTACATGCAGTGACATAGAAAGCATGTAGAGTTCCTACAGTATTACTAAGAGATTGGATTCTGACTTTTGAAATATTCATAAAGAAAAAAAACCTGACTGAACAAATGTATTTGTATGTTGCTCCAGGCTTAAACCTTTGTCAAAAGGGTAAGGGAGCAAAGAAGTGGATGTATTTGATAGTGGAAGTGTTCAGCTCGAATCATTAGGCTCTCTGTCAGAGTTGAACGGTCAAATGTTTCATGACATCAGGTCTTTTCTTTACGAAAGTAGATATGCAGTGTAATCAGCCTGTTGAAGCGATTGGGTTTGAATGAGGATCTATGCATCATCTACATTCAGTGGCATGAAAAAGTCTGGGGCACCCCTGGTCAAACTTTCTGTTACTGTAAATAATTAAGCGAGCATAAGATGAACAGATCTCCAAAAAACATAAAGTTAAAAGTGAAACATTCTTTTCAACATTTTAAGCAAGATTAGTGTATTATTTAGGTTTTGTAAAATTTTAGAGTGAAAAAAAAGGAAAGAGCACCATAGAAAAGTTTGAGCACCCCAAGAGATTTGAGCTCTCAGATAACTTTTACCAAGGTCTCAGAGCTTAATTAGATTGTTAGGGCTATGGCTTGTTCACAGTCGTGGTTAGGAAAGGCCAGGTGATGCAGATTTCCAATCTTTACAAATACTCTGACTCCTCAAACCTTGTCCCAAAATCAGCAGTCATGGGCTCCTCTAAACAGCTGCCTAGCACTCTGAAAATTAAAATAATTGATGCCCACAAAGCAAAGAGAAAGAGAAAGCTTTAAGAAAATAGCAAAGTTTACTCAGATAGCCATCCTCTTTTTATCCTCAAGATGAAAAGTGCATGGCTCCTAAAACAGGATAATGATCCTAAACACACTTCAGGCCTTCACAGGCCTTCACAGTCCCACAACCTAAACATCATTGAAAATTGTGGCATAGACCTCAAAAGAGCAGTGCATGCAAGACAGCCCAATATCTCACAGAACTACAAGCCTTTTGCAAGGAAGAATGGGCAAAAATCCCTCACACAAGAAATGAAAGACTCTTAGCTGACTACAAAAAGCGTTTTACAAGCAACCATAGGTTGAGACGGTAGACCGGTAATTCTGAACCTGCCCTGGACCGAATTTCCCTCTATTTGACCAACGGAACATTCTTTGTGTTTTGGATTATTTTACTTAATCAGCTGCTGAGATGAAACGTGGTATTCCTCAAGGATCATTTCTCAGACCCCTTCTGTTTTTATGCCTCCGCGCCGGTGACAGTTGCCATGATAACTCTACAGCTGCAGCCTCAGCCAGAGTTATTATGTTTATGGGTTGTCCGTCTGTCCTCTCGTCTGTCCGTCCATCCGTCCGTCCGTTGTTACGATTCTCGTGAAGAGGATATCTCAAGAATACCTCCAAGGAATTTCTTCAAATTTGGCACTAACATTCCTGTGGACTGAACTGATTCGAATTGGTGGTGGTCAAAGGTCAAAGGTCAATGTTACCTCACAAAACATATTTTTGGCCATAACTCAAGAATCAATACGCTAATTAGGATAAAATACACTTAATACCTTTTATTAAATTCCTTCAAAGTCTTCACTACATAAATTATATAAGTCTGGATAGACACGGATGTAAACTGCAACTTCACTGCTTGATGGAGGCATATAAACGCAGAGTGGTAATTCTAGTTTATTATAAAAGCCTGCTGGTTGCCTTTCAACATTATCATTTTAGTTATCTCTTGAGGATTCCATTGATGGTAGCAATTATTTCCTATCTGAGTAGTAGGGTCAATACACCAAAACAGCAACCCTCAGGATAATACACATAAAATACAGGGGTTTAAAATCTGTGTTTATACATAAAGATGCCATGGGTAGCAACATCTCCAAACTTCAACACTCCACGGGCTACTTTTCTAATGTACTGTCACTGAAGATGTTTTGTCCTCCAGTGTAACAAAACTAAAATCAAATGTAGCTTTGAAAAGCTGCATCTTCACTTTGAGAGGCTGTCTTTTTTTATTAAAATAAGAGACTATAGAGTTTTGAAGAGAATGAAGGTTTAGGGTTAAGAAGGGTACTTGGGACAGTCTTGCTAAGCAGGAAGCAAAAAATAGCAACAAATGAACACAGCCGGAAACAGACACACACAAAAACCTGTAACTTCAAAGAGAAATAGTATCAAATGTCATTATGAGACTTAATGGGATGAACTTTTGATCATCTTTCATAGTCTAATGAATTGTCTTTTCTATTGTACATGTGTGTCTTTGAGTGTGTATGTATATTTTGGTTTTATGTATGTTGAGTGTTTTGATTTTGTTAAGGCCTAAGACATCTTTAAGATAAATGTTCTCTGAATATCTGGGTCATATGTGCTTTTTAACACCATGGCTTCTATCCTTAACCTGAACTAATTTCTTATTGCATTTGCCACAAGCCAACTGCTGAAAGTCAACCCTTAAAAAGCTCACCTCAAAAATATACGCTGTGGCAGTACCCATAAAACTAGCTCAATCATGGCAAAATGTTCTTATATGTTATTAGCCTCATGTAGGACTTGAGAGAGATTAAAACTCAATCAAAAACAGTCAGAACTAGGAAAGTAACTTTCAAGAGTGACTAAGTAATTACAGAAAGTGATATCATACTGTACATACAAAAGATAATACAGATCCACTGTGGAGAGTTAGCTATGACAAATAAAAAAAGCTCCTCGAGGTGAACATCATCTCCAATTTAAAATCGAATTTTAACTAAACTTATCAACTCTAGGATTTGTCAGAGTCTGGGCAAACTTATTTATTATTTTAAAAAATGAAAAAAGTTAACATAACCTTTTCAGAATCTGATAAAGTATTGACTGTTGATGTGAGGGCAAAAAAAAGACATTTGAAGTCATGTTTGCAGCAAAGGTTTCATTTTGGTTAAAATCACACTCACAAAATTTGGGCAGGTGTCAAGTGCCGTTTTTGGGCCACTGCTGTTATACCAGCCTGACAGAGTCAGACCACAGGGCTTTTCATACAGCTTCTAATAAAAATACGGTGAACCCGTAAAGTTACACAGAGAGAGTTAGGCAGTGTTCATTATTTATCAGGATAGGGGATGACTCAAAACAAGGAAGGAACATTAAAGAGATTTTTTAAGCAAAGAGAAGGGACTTGGATTGTTAATTTTGGCTTTGAGAGAGATCCTCTTGTTGTTTATTTATTTAATTGTTGTTTTTCAAATATGCTTTTATCTCCTGTTGTCTAAGTTTGGGGTCCTCTAACTGTCATCTTTCAGTGCAAATACATCATACAAGAAATTGAGTGCTTGTTGTCCTCTCTCCTTGTATAAACTACAACGCACATGTGCACAGCATTTTCAAGCACACATCTAAAACTGGGGAAGTGGTGACTTTCCATTTTTCTTATCAGCCTTATTTGTAGCTGCTCTATTGTGCAAAATAACTTTAATTTTAGTTGTCAAGGTCGCAGGACAAGATGTACGTTTTTGTTATTGTGGGTCTGTGTGCATCACTTGTCGATGCATTTTGAGGCTGCAGCTGTAGAGTTATCATGGTAACAGGTGTCTCTAGCAAGGTGTCCAGGTCGTTTTGCTCTGCAGTAGTTAAGACTCACTCACCTCAGTAAATCCAGTTAGCATTTCCAAACCCTGTCTGTTTGAACAGAACAACTCTCTCTAATCTAATCTAGTACAGTCACAGTAAGTCTTTCAACACTAAAGATAGCCGTCTGAAAGTAACGGTAACGTTACCTCCAGTTCCAGAGCACTTGATAGTTACATTTGCTACCTTTTTATGGATGTTGGTGAACCAGTAATGTCAGATAACATTACTGACAAGCATATAACTTTTATTAGTAGTGGTGCAACAGGTCAAGCGGCTAAATCATCTTTTGAACAGTGGAGGAAATTGTTTTGCTAACCAGGAGCTACAGCGTGTGCTCCCACGATTGCAGGTTGCTGAATAATTTGAATTAAAACGTCAGTTTTTCCGTCTTTCACATTATTGTTAAGTTTTTAATCGTTGACAAAAAAGTAATACATTTCAATCACAGTTCTCTTTTCAACGTCAACGAATATTTTTCGTCATAGTTTTCATTAATGAATTTAAGACTGCACTGAATCACGTCTCCTTTCCTGCCAGTGTAGTTTATTAGATGGTGATGATGATGTGAAGAGGATGAAGGAGACTCTGCTGACACCGCCTTGATTGCATATAAAGGTTTATTACAAAGAAGTACAGTGTCAAGTCAAGCATCTGCGGATCTGCTTGTGAGAGGGTGTGAAGCCGATGAACCACTCTGAAAATCAGCCTTGGTCACCGACTCTCAAATAGGACAGTTGTTTTCCTAAAAACTGTCACTCACATATGGTTTCAGTCACAAAGCATTACCTTCCTTTTCAAACTGCAAGGCCCCTTCTGAGGACCTTTGACCTACGGCCTCTGAGCCATGCCTCTATTTTCAACACATGGTTTCAATGAAGCATCAACAGTAAAACTTTCATTTAAGGACATAAACCTAATTACTGATTCACAGGACTACTTTGGTGGTTAATACTAAAACCGATGACTGTAAGTACCATATTTAGGACCAGCTCATCTATAATTCTAAAATCAAGAGTAGGGAGTTACATTGCACACTTAGACCTGATTGATTCAACATGTGTGCCAGATTTTCTTAGACTTCTTAACACCTAGTTATTAAATGTACTGTAATTTGTATGTTACTACTTCATCTGGATAAAAAAGGTACAAGGTATAAAGTCATCCAGTGCCGAAATTCTTCATGTACTTCTCAAATCTAATATTAAATTAGTGTAAAACTGAGTTAAAATACAATTCACCAACTGTGGTATTTATCACCTTTCATACTTTAAAGGTTTAAAAGGCAGATTGACTGACTGACAACCATCAAACATGGGTGATCCGATTAAAAAAATAATCTAAATGAACCTCATTTAATTA
This sequence comes from Xiphias gladius, assembly GCF_016859285.1. Lineage (NCBI taxonomy): Eukaryota > Metazoa > Chordata > Actinopteri > Istiophoriformes > Xiphiidae > Xiphias > Xiphias gladius. The sequence goes on along the minus strand of NC_053407.1, from coordinate 14,709,751 downwards.
AGTAGCACACACTAACCAATGTCATTACACAAATCAGTGTTATCTCTGCACCCTCTAACCCCCCTCCATCATTAAAATGCTTAGCTCTTGGAGCTCTTAAAGACCATACACAGGCATTTTCACTTATTTTGGCTGATTGACCTCTTATCAGGACATCACTGACATCTCCCTGACTGTGCATTTATTGCACCTGGTAGGGGGAGAAAATCTTACACCTTGATAATTCGTATATGGAGTTTGGCGACTAAATCAAACTGTCATCAGCCAGAATAAGTCAAAACACCTGTGTGGGTGTGCAGGGTATTTTGGCAGGGACGCTTGCCCCAACACCCTTCTGGGATCACAATGGGAAGGAAGAGTCTGTACAACCACTTTACGTCTTACTCTACAATTATGTTCACTGTATTTCTGAAAGCGCAGAACAAATGATAGACTTTATATTTCATTTTCAGCACACACAAGTGCTTATTCTGTAAGTATTAAGTATTCTTTTTACACAAGTAGCCTTTCCCACTCCCCATCACCAGTCACCATCTGCAACATTCCAACAGTAAAAAACCATGTATAAAATTGTCATAATAATATCATAATAATGTTCAATAAAAATTCAAATCAATACATTTGTGCAATTACTTAATATATTTAATTCATTCAATACACAGTAGCAGAACCCCTAGACTCTGCTACCACTGAATGTAGTACAACAGAGGGACAAGGCTTGTCAGCATGTTCAAAGCTCACTGATTTGTGGGATATGAGAGGCCCACAACCTGTCATCTTTCCTATCCTTTCAAGACCAAACTGGACCAAGGGTACATTTAAAATCACCGTCTGGATTTCCACTGATAAATCTACAGCCTCTCACGCTGCGTGTTCCAAGCCACGTAGGGCTCTCTGGCCAAAGGAGTAATTGCTGCATTGTACTGGAACATTTATAACTGCACAAACAATGTCAGGCTAACCAGCTGAACGTCATAGCAGGCACACTGGCACAATCAAACCAACTGTTCTTCAGACCACAAATCCCCACAGACCTTCATTTACACAAAAGCCAGCTGTATAATTAACATGTAACTGTCAATTTATCCTGTCCCACACCTCTTAGATATTGCCTATCTTAAACCGACTGTTTCAGGAGATTCAGGTCTACAACTACTATGTTTTTTCTGTGTGAGTCTATCGCAGTATTACCTTGACATATCACAAGTTTACTCAGTGAGTAATTGTTAATGGTCCATTTGTCAGTGGAGATGTAAGACACAAATGATAAATATCTCTTTTGCACCTTCTTTCTGTGTTGTGTCAGTATTGTTACTGTCAATATTGTTTGATTTGTACTATACATGACATTTGCACCAATTTTGTCTTTGGCCTACTTTAGAGTAAATCAGATATTTGATTGGTCTGTATGGGGTTTAACCCTCCTGTTATGTTGCGGGTAAAATTGACCCATTTTAAAGTTAAAAAAATCTAAAAAAGAATAGTTAAAAGTATTTTTTCGGTATGAAACTTTTTCTGCTTGGCTTAATAAGTGTAATAAACATATAAAATGAAAATGGTTCATTTCACATATTTGCAATCCCCCCCTGCATGTTTATATTACATTGATACTGTTCGGGTCAATTTGACGCGGCAGTCAAAGTGGAGGCTAAAAGGGGTCAGAAGCGTCAAATACTATTTGTTTCTTTGCAACTGTGAGACATATTGTGTGCTGTGGAGACTCACAGACACACGTACACACGCACCGTGTTCATATTGCTAATCTCTTATTTTGTTGTTTTGTTATTTTGTTCATTTCTGGTTCAAAAACGGTGCTTAAGTAAAGTTTACTTTCAATACAAATGCTCATGACTCATTTGAGGAGTCATGAGTCATTAAATCTTCAAGCCAATACAACCAGTTCTACGCATAATTAGGACACTTCGTCTAGTCATTGTATTGTCATCTTAGTAAAAATGTGATTAAAGTTGTCACTCCACACAACAAAAGCCAGTGCAAGCTGGACTCAAACAAAATTCCTTTAGCTCATGAATGAACAGTAAGGCTGCTCCATACTGGTTTTTCATTACTTCACAAATTACCTCAAAGTCATGGGATCCAACTATACCAATTTCTTACAACATGTAATGGTAGTGACTGACACATAATTTGTGAAGTAAAGGTTCAGATACCAATGTACTCTATCACAGACTCATCTTTTAACCTGATTTATGCTAACAGCATTACTATATTATTTATAAGCTGGGAGAGAAACACAAAACATTTCATGAAATCACAGCATATAGTCTGAAACTCACTCCAGTGGCCACAGACAGTGGAAGGAATAAATCGAATGCACATCAGTGTAGTAAATAAGATGGCTAGAGGAGATTTGCTAGATCGTGTCTCATAATCTTTACTAATTTAAAAGATTTCAGAACATTAAGGACAAGTACATAATTTAGTATTTATGTAACAACACAAATGAGGTTAGAAAGCGATACAGTTTTTCCTGGCTGCAATTTGACAATACTAATTCCCAAATAGACTGAAAAAAATCGGGCAGTTAAATGCCACAATATTCCTGTCTCCAACAGAAAATACCACTTACAATAGTCCAGGATATAATACTATGATTTTACTTGAGCTTCCATGTGTAAACTGTATGCTTGTTGTTGAGGAGGGTTCTGGAAATGATTTGCATGATTTCAAAAACACTGTAGCCCCCTTTACAGCGGCAGTACGTGAGCTGTTGTGGTTGCTGACTGCTTTCTCCTTTCTCCTTATATCTCAATGTCAAATGAGTCTATATCGTCAAAATTTGAACATTATGTATGACTGGCATACCGACTGCGTTCATAAACCAATGAAACCAAAATTAAGACTAAAGTTTTTAAGGCTTTATAGTGATTGTTATTGTGGAATACCTGCCAAAGGTAATTGAAGTCTCTTGTCTCTGCTCTGCTTCTCTCTTTCTTTTCCTTTTATTTTGCTGCTGTGCTCCACACATTCTCTTTGAATAAATGGACAAGTCTTTTACTGTTTTGTTGTTGTTCCTTATTGCTATTGAAAACAAGGGTCTTCCCTCAAAGTGTCCTAGAGGTCTAAATAAAGGCTATGAATGAATCTCCCCTTCTCCCCAGTCATGCCTTTGAACTGCAATGCAGAGCCAGCCAGACTGGATATAACATTCAGAGCATGACAGAGAAAGAGAGTCTGAGTTCAGCAGAAAGAAAGACAAACAAATGGACTAACTGAGTCAGAGAGAGGGAGAAGGAGTGTGTGTGTGTGTGTGTGTGTGTGTGTGTGTGTGTGTGTGTGTGTGTGTGTTTGTGTTTGTGTTTGTGTGTGTGTGTGTGTGTGTGTGTGTGTGTGTGTGTGTGTGTGTGTGTGTGTGTGTGTTGATCAAACGTCTCTGTTTTTGTAGCACTCAAGAAACCTTTGCAAAGAATTCGATTGTAGCAAATATAAGATGTACTGTGATTGAAATTTCCACAAAATAAGACACCACTCTTCTAGCTCTAAGAACCTTTGGGGACTTAAACTTAAAAAAACAAGAGTCATAACATTTATAGCTTCTCTTAGTATAGGTTGGTTTTTATTTAAATAATTTCCATACTACCTCCACCAGATATGGCATATCATCATTCCTCATGGCATATGCAGCATGCCATGAGGAATGACAGCAGGACAGCTGTGTGGGCCACTAGTAGGCTTTCACTTTCCCCGTCATTCTTATACATATCAGCCAGATCTTGATATGTGGGTGTTTAAGTGACCATTTCCTTTAAAAGATAACTAAAACAGCAGTCAGTTGTTGTTAACTGCTGCAATTGTTCCCAGTCCTGCTGGAAAGAAGAAGATAGATTATGCAGCTCTAAACCCAACCCAATTTCCAGTTGTTCTGTGATGATGAGGATTAGGCAGACCTGAGACTGGTCCTGAGCATGTTAAATGATAAAAAAACAGAGGTTTTTATAGTGACCAGACTTCTGTGTGTTCGGTGCAAACTGTGTGTGTAACATCTCTTACACCTGAAGCTTTGGAACACATTAACTGGGAAACCACTAAGAACACTTGAATCTTGAAGTAGTCTGGTGCTACAGTAGATACACAGGCTACTTCAAAACACCAAACAAACTGACAAAGGCTATTTCAAGGTCAAGAGAATACCAATGCATTGTAGAGTTGCATGTTTCAGATTTTGCAACGCTAAGAATTAAGAGTTTATATGTCATTGCCTGAGAGGTTGTTTAAGTTAAGTTTCAGACAGTCAACATTTACTGCTTACATTGTTTCCATTGTAAGCACGACAGCAGATGAGGTAGGCGGCAGGAGAGGCATCAAAGAATGATCGAGCAGCAGCTGCTCTTGTGATGCACATGGTTATTTGGTAACAATGGCTGAACTTTTTCACAGGAGCTAGCATAATGAAATTACTGTATACACCTATCCACCAGCAGTGTACGCACAAATCAAGTTAAAAAGATATTGCCATGGCAAAATATCAATCAGTAATCAATAATGAGCTTCAGTGTTTGATTATCTGGTTTGGACCAATAAACAATGTTTACGATATCATTTATCTAAATATAAACATGTGATGAGTGAATTCCATTCTGCTGCCAAATTGCAGAACATCGCTTGGTGACAGATGCAGTGGTAGCAGCTTGCTGCCTGAAAAGACATAAAGTGCACGTGAGTAGGTACATGTGCACGTGTGTCAAACTGGGTAAATCCCCACTGAAAGGGCCAATGAATGATCGTCCTCTCTAGCGTGCCATGCTCAACCATGTGTAACTACATTCTCCTACTATAAAGCTATGATCTTGACCATTGGTTTACAGATGGTAACAAGCCCCAAGAAAAAAAAGAAAAATTACACATATTACAGCATGTATGTACACATACTATGGACAGATTATAAATAATCTGACCATATACAGTAGGTACATTAGTGTTTTGCTATGGTTAAATGTACTTTTTACATTTGAAAATGTAGCAGTTTTTAATGCAGAGAAGATTATAATGAAGCTAGAAGGGCTTTTTTACTTTGAGATAAGAGTATATTAAAGTAGAAGAATAAGATACAGCAGCAGGCATATAGTATGATTCAGTGGAGACACACTAGTGTGAGGTGTTTCATTACCCTGCAGAGACGTGGCTGGTCACGACATTTAAGCTGCAGCTTTTCAGGAGAAGTGCTGAATCACATTCTTCTGCCAAAGTGCATGTGCTGATTGTGTTCATGTTTGTTTACATGTGCAGCCAGTGTGGCGTTGTGTGTTTATCAATGTCCCTCCATGTCAAAATCATTCACACACTGGCTTAGATCAGACACCCTGGGGTATAACATTCCTCTCTTCAGTCTCACTCCTGTCTCACACTTTTACATCAAAGGCCAAGCCTTGATCTTTTGTCTGCTTAAATTAGATACATAAGTGAAGGATGATTGGATGGGAGAGTAGGGGCTTGAGGGAGGAGATGAGAGAAAACAGTAGGTCACACTTGTGGAGCGTGGTAGGACAATGAACAGAGGATGCGTGATGGGAGACAGAAAAGGCAGCGCGATTCCAATTAATTACTGGATTTGACGACTTAAAGCTAAACATGGATCACTGGGCATATAGATGGTAACGTTAACCAGATGTTAGTCTGTCTCAATGCTTCTTACAAATACATTCTTCAGTTCTTACAATTCTACAGTTTGTCAAAACAAGAAAACTGCACTTTAAATGGAATGTGAACTACAGTAATGCAAATTATGGGGCTAAGATTTATTAGTTCTTGACTAATTGCACTAACTCATCAACAAGTCCGGCCTGAAGCTCCGCATGAACATTAATGCACACAATTAGTATGCAATATTCTGTTTTGTAATGCAACAGAAATTGGGCAAAAAGCATTATACTCAGAGAGAATTTTAGACCAAGAGGTAAAGGCTATGGGTTGTTTTGTCTGAGTGGTAAATGAAAATACAAGCCAGTGCGAACACAAGTTCAAGGAGGTTAAACAGGTCGACTAAGTGGAAACAAACACGCATTACGTCATTCCACATCTAAATTCAAAACACGTCCCAAAAGTGCCTTACTAATTAAGATGTATTGTTTGTGTGTGTTTGTTCGCGATTATGCAAGCAAGGATGATGCATGGGGCAGGACATCACCATAGTATCTCTAAAGGCACAGATGGCATCCAGTCACAATAGAAAGAGACAGGACATTGTTGTTGCCTTTTAGCAAGACGTGATGCATCGACAGAGAAGAGAAAGGAGAGTGAAATGTAGTGGTGAAGTGAAGTGAAAGAAGAGAGGAGTGCTGAGATGATGGAGTGTAATGACTCTCACACAGCCCTGCTTCCATCTCCCAAGACCTCTGGCTGTTGCTGCCCAGATGACATATGCACTAATTAACAGTACTGAGCCTCAGTACTGGACGTACGGAGAGCTAAGAGTCCTAGCCAATGCCCCTAAGGGATAAGACAGATCACTAGTATAGCTAACATGTGTCTGTTCCTTTGTGAACAGGATCATAAATTGGATAAGTTTAACAAGATAAATCTACTGTATACAGTGCATGTGCTCATTGTGCGTGCAGTCAACTATGGACAAGCTTGGGTTTATTTGACAGACTAAATGAACTGCCTCTGTCTTCTCCTCTGGCTTTTCTGCTCTTTGGGTATCCTTCTGTTTGGCCGGACTCCAGAGTGATAACAGATGCATATGTTTGTCTGTCTCAATCTGAGGATCTGTAGGAGTAGACTCAGCACTGGGATATAAACTAATACTGTTTCATCTTTCAGCCCTCCATATTTCGTAGCACAGTTAAAGCAGCAATTTATAATAGATGAGCAGAAAGAGGTAGCACATGTTAGTGTGTGACGCGTGAATGACTTGCTCTCTGTCTCTTTTTACCTCCCCCTTACTGAGCCTGTTTATCTCTGCTGCTCTGTCTTTTTCTGCCTACAGTATGCTTACTGTATCTCAGTATGCTACTATACAAGATGTTAGATAAACAGGATTTTCAAAAAGCATCCAAATATAACCCTCTGTACCCACAACTCTGGCCTGTTTCCAACTACACTACCTGTGCTACAGCTATAATCAATGTTAGCTGTCAGCAATCAATTTGATGACATTTTAGAAACTTTAAGCCAGAGAGAGCTCATCTTAGTCTTGTCAAAAGAGTACCATGGCGTAGCAGAAGACAAACACCATATGATATTAAACATGACATCAGTGGCATCAAGCTACACATTACATTCACTCTAATATATGGGATCTGGTCGGCACACAACTTCACATCAAAAAGATATGTCACTGCGATGCACACAAAAACAAAGAATTGAGAAGCATATTCATCAGTAACAGCAGTAATCAATGTGCAAGCTATCATTCTGCCTCATCAGGGGAGTGTTTCACAATATTTTGTACTGTGACTAAAACTTTTATTCGCAAAGTGAATGGCATTTTTAATATGACTTACAGAATTTCAGCTGAATCTTGTTAAAGTAGATGCACTACCTTTTTCTTCAACAATATAAGTGTTTAAGTGGAATCAACTTGGCCATTAGTTTGTTGGGCAGAGAACAACTTCCTTAATCTTGAGATTATGCTGATTAAATTAGTCACAAGTGTGTGAAGTGGGGAAAAAAAGTCACCGTCGTACAAACTGAGTTTCTCATATAAAGTGACAAATTAGAATGGGGAATGGAAAACAGTCACAGTTTGGGGCGGTGTAATTGAGAGTTACACCGCCCCAAACTCAAGTTTGTTAGGTGTTCACTGGTGTGCAGAGTGCAGACACAGTCACTCAAGTGCAATGTGCCAATACCTTACGTAAGTTCTTTCCTCTCTGTTTAATCTTGTTAGCTGTATGATACAAGGCTGAGCGATGGCTCATAGCCAAATCTTTCAATCTAATTTTTTGAAGCCAAGTGCTGAAAAGGAAAGAATAACTTTTTCTCAGACACAGTTTTGGCAGTTTTTAGGTAGACTATATGTCACATATGTCATATAGATTTAACGCATGACCTTTCATTCAGACTTTGAAATTAATCCAACATTAACGTCAAAGAACATTTAATTTAGTATCTTGAAATCAACTTATCAATTTAAAATAAAATTTCCCAATTAGCATCCTTCTTCCATCATTGAAATATATTCAAACACCTATGATGCTAACAAACAACAGCCATCTTTTTTTCATCCTCCCATCACTGCATGCAGCAAGCCAACCATCAATCACTGCTGTTACAAGTGAACATTTCATGAGGACACATCTGGCTATGGACAAACTAATATAAACACAGCATGTTTCCATATGTGTCTATCACAGTCAACATCCACAGATAAGAATGAGACAATGTGAACCCTTTTAGTAATCACATACTACAGCTGAGCTCACTTTTAACACAATTTGTTTGATATGGGGTATTATCAATGAAATACCATGAACAAGTTTCTCTCTTTAATCTTGAGCCCCACTGGCTATAGGAAACTAAATGTGGGTCTATACACGATGCACCTTCTAGTCCATCTCTAAATTCCATACCATAAAATTAACACACCACCCAGGGGTTTACATCTGAACTATTACCATCCTACACCCCTGAGACAAGGAGGGGAAAACAGCACTGATTTAATTAACTCGGATTAATGGGCTACCATCAAGATTCAGACACCTTGAAAGACACCGTGTGAACACACACTACACACTCTATTCAAACAGAAAATGCTGAGGCTGGACTTTCCCTACTTATGGACAATGGTGCATAATTCATGCTGTCCATTTGATACAAATAGTTGAGTTTAATTTTGTGTTGAGTGGCATGTTGTTAAAAAAAAGCAGAGCAGAAAGCAAAAATGTGTGTATGTAATCTATGCTTGATGCTATAGCAGCAGTAAAACATAAATCTCAATTAAAAAAAGCGTTGTTAATGCCTATTTTAAGCTACAAGATAGTGCACAATGACTGTAAAAGAAATTACTGTCTACAAAGACAGCAAAAACTGCTGTAACTTCACAAAAATGTATGACAAGGTTGGTCATATGGCCAAGGTTAGCCTGGTACCATTTCGCAGCCTGCTGATACCAGATATTTTCAATAATAATTAAAAATTTGATTGACAAATATCGTGAATGACATGTTTTAAATTCCGTATAAGAGTTGCACCTCTTCATGTTCTCTGTCTGCTGGCAAATGTTGCATATAATTATAAAGCAGGTTAGTTCCAGTTCTAAACAATTTACCAGGAGTTCTTCTGATGGCTCATGGCACCAGCCAGGGCCAAGGGACAGCCATTATGTCAGACCTAGTTACAGACTAGAATTTACAGTATTTTCTTCAAACCAAAGTTAACTGTCCTGTTATCATGGTAAAGATTCCAGGAAAAAAATGGTTGTGTCTGAGTACTATATTTATTGTCTGCCATTTTTTTTGTCTGAATTCTGTGTGTGAATTTATCCACTATAAAGTGTCCTCAAAAATTCCACAATGGAACTGAAAACGTCGTGTCTATGGCATGTACACTACTTTCTGCTAACAACCCCATAATGCAATGTGTCAAATTTTATAGATACAAAAATTACAGGTGTGCAACTCAACAGCTGTAAGTGGTGACAGAAAATGAAAAGATTTTATGGACTTTCTCTGGTTCATTGGGGAGAAGAGATGGGGGAGAGAGATAGATAGATAGATAGAGAGAGATAGAGAGAGTACTGCTGTAAAAGAGTGGCAGTGTGTATGTGTATAGGAGACCAGAAAGAGCAGAAGGAGTGTATTAGTGAGAGTTTGAGAGAGGGAGAGATTATAGATGTGTAATTCTAACAGCTTCAAATTGAGCAACTTTAAATGCTGAGACTCAGAGGAACCTTATCTTTCATCTGCAGAGAACCCTGGACCTGAATGTGTAAAGAGCTAGCAGGCAGTAATCGCTAGTCAGTGGCCACTGGCAGCCACTTCAAATTCAGCATTTGGCCTCCTTTGTACTGCACACTATCACAGGGTGAAAACAAAAGTTTCTTGAACTCTCCTTTCTGAATCTGGCATTTCTACATGTGAATGTGGTGTTGCGACTAAAATCTGTTGACTTGTTACACACAGAACCACAACCATACATGGAGCTAAAAGGGTGCTTGCAGTGGCACTGGTAAGAAAGTGCTCTATCCCCTAATGGAAATTGTTTAAATAGGACTTGAGACACTAATGGAGAGTAAGTGAAGAATGAGAGAATTCCATGACTACCAAAATGCACACATACTGTACAGTACACAACATAAACAACAACACACGTATAGTACTTAGAAACAGGTGTTTCTACAGAGATATTTTTCAGCAGCTCTGTCTGCCGCTTTCTTTGTGCCAAACTTTCTGTCTGCCTCAGTGCATCTTACACACACTGCATTTTAAACATAGACTTTATTTCACTGCACCCTCCCGTGTAGGACCACAGCAGCACGAAACAGAACTATCCTGCATTTTAAAACAACCACATCAGACAGGTGCAGCACAATACTGTCTGCAGTCAGTAAACACACTGTAAACTTACAATATACATTTTATACAGACTTTCAAGAAAGAAACATTTTTGTTTCACAGGACAGGTTTATCTTGCCTCTGAGCCTTTAGTTTCTGTCTCCTTACATTTGCATATCATCGGCCAGTTACTCTCAGGGTGTGCCAAGGAGTTGTGCACCTTAGCTGGTTGCCAAGGAAACTTACTGAAATTAAAGCTTTTAGAGCATATCAATTTTTTCAAGCACTACTGAGTATGACAACTCGCTTGTCACTATATCTGCCCGTTTGTGTAGCAATGCCACAGTTCATTTGACTGATAATGCCACTTCAATTTTCAAAGGCAAAATCATTATTTGTTCAAACGTTCCATTTTCTGAGTTAAACGTATTAGTCAATTAAAATCTATACTTCCAAAACACAATGAGGAATGGTAACAGATGTAAATAAATAAGATACAAAATAAGTGCCTAAAAAATTGTGAATTCAGATTTTCTTTTCTTTAGGACATTTAAACAATGTTTGAAAAAGGGTCTGGATTTAAGGCAAAGTGGAAGACATCAAATAATTATTACGAATTTCTACTATTGTTTGCCTTTTCTCCTTTGCCACATTTGCCTCTAGGGTACAGCATCTTTAACCTGTATATATTGTCTAACACTAATTATTTCCTGTGTAGTTTTTTTGTTTATGGTTTTTTTCATCATGTTTCTATCCCCTCCTGTTTCATCTTTCATCTAATTTGGATTGATGTTCAAAATGTATATTATTGACTGATTAAAACCGAGATTTTTTTCTACAATTTTAACTTCTTTTTTTTTTGTACATGAAGATTGCCATTGACTAACAATTTGATGTCCTGTCACGAGGCAGAAAAAGCTCAGACTGTATCAAGAGCTGTCTCCAGCGCTGGAAACCAACGCCAATGTTTACTCTTGCTTTGCTTCTATTTCTATCACTTGTTTTCTTCTACCTAAGTTAGCATGATTACCAGCTAGCCCTGGCCCATCCTGTCTTGTAATACCACCTTGTGATCGTGATAGCAACAATGGCTGAAGCTCTTGGCAACCGTCCATTATCACCACCACCACCAACTCCCAGCATGAATCCCTGTTTGGCGCCAAAGAAGACTTAAATATAGGACCTTCAAGCTTTTTCTTAAATGTCACTGCCAACCTGTCTTTCCCACACATCAGGTACATCAGATGATGTATGCGTTGTCTTTGCATAGCATTTCCACTATAATCTGCTCGTAATAGTCTCTCTTTTCTTTAAAATGAAAAATTCAACTCAGTTTTTCTTGTTTTGCTTTGAACAGGTGATACAGGTGAAACTACTGAACTGATTTTCATATGAGAAGGACAGCAATCAAGTGCTGTAATTAGCTAGCTATTATTAGCACTTTTTTCTTTTTTTTTTTCTTTACATACTTTTTCTTTATCTTCTGACCCTGTTTTGGCACTCACTGCCAGTCACAGAGCATCCCTCCTTTTGGTACACAGTTATAAACAAAATGATCATGAAACAGTAACTGGCAGATTTCACAGTGTGAGGCGGACAAGATTGCATCTCCCCAGTCTTACAGTGAATTAGACGAAAAGGGTATGTGACCACACCATGGAGGAGTCAGACATATATGTGTCTAGCCCACATTGGATAATTGCGTGTCACTGATGTAAAACAACCATAAAAGAATCAAAGGTCAAACTCATCATACTGTAAATTGTATTGGTAATAACATAAGATGGAATTCAAAATTCAAATGCAAAACAAGAAAGTGAAAGGACATGATTTCATGGGAGTGAAAAAGGGTTACTAATTTAAATGACCCTTCACCCTGGCACTTCTAAAAATCTGCATATTCGGTATAAATAGTTAATGCATTTGTTTGCATTTGTTAATGCACATGTTTGACATATTTCATACGCGCTATTGACGCACACCAGAAAGCTTGTTTTACACAACTGCTTAACATGCCAAAAATCTATCACTGCTAGAGTAAAAGAGAAGCATAACTGTACTTAATAATGGATCTGTATCATCAATGTGTACAATTGAATGGGTATCTTTGCATTATTTTGCATGTCAAAGCTCTCCTGGTTAGTGCTTTACACACAATATACAAATTTTACAACATCGTACACAGATTTACATTTGTACTAAGACTGTAATATCTTATGTACACTCAGTTGCCAGCTTATAAGGTAAACATAGCTAAAACTAATACATGATGTACCAATACAGCAGCCTTGTAACAAATCCTACATTCATATTTTGTCCACCCCGTTTATATCAATTAGGCTTGACCAAACATTACAAACATTTTTCTGTATAAGAGAACAGTACCACAACCTACAGGCTTCAAAATGATTGTAAAGTTGAAGCACCACCTCTTTGAAACAGTGTCAACAAAAACTGAACAGGAGGGCAGGAGTTATTGCACAGTACATTTAATAGACTGCTTTAGCTTTAGCTGGATCTAATAAACTGGCAACTGAGTGTATAGCTTGGGTTATGCTGTTACTAAGCATTTTGCATTTTAGCGAACATTCAATTTAATTCCTGTGATAGACTCGCGACCTGTCCAGGGTGTACCCCGCCTCTCGCCCAATGTCAACGGGGATTAGCTCCAGCTGACCCTCAAGGATAAGCGGCATAGCTAATGGATGGATGGATGGATGCATTTAAATTCATCTCACTGTGTAACACACAAACTCACATTGTTGAGTTACGATGAAATGTTCACCCATGCGGTACAAAATCATGACACATTCACACATATCACACACACACAGGTGTGATTACTCAGCTGTTACCCACACAGGAACCAATTGAATAATCAATCTCACCTATAATTACTGAACAATTGCACACACGATTCTTCATGCAGATATGCACACACATACAATATCCTATAAGCTGACTGTCAACAACATGATAAAAGGGGAAACAGACTGGAGTCAACTACAATAAGAGGTAGGACAGTAAGCGGCAAGCTGCTCTCCTGCTGCTCCTAAGGATTTACTACAGGAGTGACTCCAGCTGTGAGTCGGAATCGCAAGGAAAATTCTAGAGAAGCTACAATATCAAAGAGGCATACATGAATGTGTGCAGATACAGTAGTGACACACAAACATACACACAGCTCGATTAAATATATTTAACATTTGTCAGAAGTCAAAAGGCAAGTTCTCCTCTGCTTACAGTCTGCCTCACACAGACACTGTGTTTTTACGCATGCATAAACATGCACACTAGCCCACACAAGAAATATCGATTAAAGTCCTCCTCTCCATTAATGTTGACGGGCGAGACTGAATATGCCAACAAGATCTACAGTTATGCCAGTCACCAGGGAAATATGAATTCTCATAAAGACACAGACACCAACATATAGACACACATAACCACACACATACACACACACACACAGATTTGCAAAGAAATAAAGTGCATGTTTATTATTACTCCTGCTAAGAGTCAACTTTTCAACAATTTAGGAAGTTTAAAAAACATAGCTAAAACTAGTTATTTTGACATCTTGGAATGCATTAATAGTGTGAGATATTTAGAATGAACAATGTCATACTTTCACGATTAAAAATTATGTAAATTAAGTAACAGTAAAATGTATCTTATATTTTCCAAAAAAAATCGTAGTGTGGTTTACCATGCTTTTCCATTACACATGACTAATTACAACCTCTGAGTGCACAATATGCATCCATGTCACCAAATCAAGTTAGGATGGATAAAAAGGCAGCTCCAGTGGGAATGAAAGATTATGTACATCATCTCAGGAAAATTGTAGGCTAAACTGATGTCCCAACCCACCTTTAGGGAGGAGAACATTACTCTCAAGACTGAACAAGAATAAGTTTAAGATCATAAATGTGAATCACCCTAATTTAAAACCCAATGATGACAACCAGGTGAAATTAGGTTATTTGTAAAGCTTGCTGTAGGGTTGTAGCTGCAACCAAAAGCAGTTAAGTTGTAATTATTTTTATATTTCACCATAATAAGACAGCAGGAGTGAAAAACAAAGCCATTCTACCTTTGTAGCTTACCTCTCAACTACTGATAAATGGCTCCTTTCAATACGAATATAACAATAGAGATTGATCTTCCCTGTTGTCAACAAGAATGTAGAAGAGCACATTTGTAGTGCAGTTAATTGGAAGTGTGTAAATTGCCAGGGGGTCTCCTTTCCCCATTGGTAGCAAGGTAGAGAGTGTAGTGTTAGTGCAAGGATTGTATTCAAAGGCTCTTCGAGAGTGCGGTCTATGCAGTTCAACTGTATAGACACAGAGCAACAGCCACAGTCCATAATAATATTGCTCAATTAGATGATTTCATCCCTTCGTGGGGGCCACACAAGCCATCCAATGCTTAAAAAAGAAATCACAAATTAAAATCTTGTGTCCTTCCCTTTCTGCTGATAGATATAATATTACAATGGAGAGAGGTCTTCCCCCTGCACAAACACAATGAATATCTAGACCAGACTTGTAACAAAAGCTCAGTCTCGCTTGGCTAATATTAATGTGTCCGTCTATTCCTAGGCTTCTCTCAGACTAGACTCAGAGAGAAAGACATGGAAAAAAAAACAAAGACAGAAAAACAACAGATAAGATGGAAATAATGGAGAGGAAAAGAAAAAAAGAAAAAAAGTAGAAGCAATACAATAGAGTTAACCCAAAAGGTGAGTGGATCAATAAACCAATCACAGAGTTAAATGAGAATTGCCTATCCTCTAGCTAACATTAACTGTTATCATTCATTGATTAGTATCCAAATGCACTGTCCCAAAAACAGCATTTATTTTCTTGTTACATCACAATCAAGACTATTTTCCCAGTTCCCCAATATAAGACTATTAATCCATGTACTAAAGAAAGTACAAGCTTGTACCAGCATGTGGAGTTAGGAATAAAGACACACTCCTGCTTTGCCTGGCATGCTTTTAGAAAAGCCATAAAATTACACTGCTCGATTACACCCTTTCCCCCCTCTCTACTTCACCTCTCTTTGGGCAGGACCTCATGGACAGATGGAGGGAGAGCTAGGGAGAAAGAGGGATGAATGGGAGGTGTGATGAGAGTAGGGAAGGAGTGTTACACCGCGTCAAATTTCTCTCCATCTCTCTCTCTCTCTCCCTTGATGGGTGTTGTGGGCAGATGGAGGTGGGAATATGCTAGCCACGTCTCATGCCCATGGTGCCACTGTGAATGAGGTTAAAAATAGCAAGGCTGGGACGTGAGAGGCTTTCCAGAGAGCAGTCCACCAATCACAGATACAACGGTAAATATATCAGTCTGTTTGTTTGAGTGTATTTGGAGGAACTGTCAAATGACTGTTACATGTAATACTCAAGTCAGAAGCAGGGAAAAAGACATGAAGTGTGAAAGACACTGGAAAGGGAGGCAAAACAGAGGAAGCAGTCAGAAAGACAAAAAGAAAGCAATGTAATCAAATTAATCAAAGTGAGACATAATGAGACATGAAACAATGGGTAAAGAGAAAATAACAGAACATACATACAAACATAAAGTAAATACTGTACATATACATTTATAGGAACATTCACAGTCACGCAGATAAAAAATAAAGAAGGTCCATGGACAGACCTATTAACAAACACTCAAGGTCATTATCAGATGTGAGGGAACCAGGACAGTCTGATATAAGAATTTTCTAGAAAAAAATTAAACAGACAACAGGAGAAAACCAAAATCCTCTCATATGCTACTACGATAGAAAGCGCAGTGACAGGGGATATGGATAGATCATTATCTATGTACTTATCAAACTCAACATGAATGACTGAATATTCTAAAATGTGAATAACAAAGGTGCTATCACAAGTGAAAAACGATGGGTTAAGAGATGTCACAATCATCACGACCATTATAGATGAGAATAGTTTGGTTGTCAGCAACAAGCACAGGTAGCTTAGATATAAACAGTGTCCTCCTTGGAAAACTGAAGGTGTAAAAATCAAGAACAGGTCTTGGCTACTGAAGACATACAATGTGATGCCTATAATTGAGGCCCTTGGAGACTGCTAAACAAAGCTTCACAATGCTGGCAGCGTGACTGACGAAACACACCAAAAAGCACAAGCCAAAACAATAAACGATAAATGCTCTACTCTCAAAACAACAATCTACTGTGCAAAACCAGCTGCAGTGCAGTACTATGGCAAGACTCAGCAATAGCTGAAACTGAACAGTACTGGAGGCTCATATGGAACAAACAATCATCACATACCACCAGTGCTCAGTGAGTAACAGATCTGAAAGCAGACCACTACAATCTCCCAGAGCAGGAGTCAGTCACCATCACAGCAGCAGACATTCAACAGGTACGTGAAGAATTTGATACCATGAGGGACTGAGTAGATTCACACCTGGCCCTTAAAGAAACTAAAAACACTGGACAGTGCCTACTATCTAGGATTATCCTCTACCAAGGAAAATATTATTAAATCAAATATCTGGATACATAATTAAACTAAGAAGCCCCAGTCAGTCTGCCTGATAAATTAACACAGCAGTGACATTTTGATTTTCCTGTGCAATTCTATTTCAATTTTTCCAGTCCATGACAATTCCTAAATACGTTCATTATTATCCATCACAGTTTAAAAGCTATGCAATAAAATACAAGATAGCAGTTTGATATTAATAAATAAATACATTTCAGACAGCTGATCATTCGATTAAAAGCCCATTTTATCGAAGTTTGATTGCTATTTGTTTCTGTCATGTTTTAGGTCTAATTTGAAAAAATACATATTTGATATTTGTTAATAATTTGTTGATTGAAATGTGATAACAATGTGAAAATGTCAAAGGGGGTGGTTTCAGTGATGAACCTACAGGGAATTATCTGAATCTGCAGCTTTAGCATATTTCTGATAATTGTTTGGCTGTCGGCCACTCAGTTACTGTTTTGGTTCATAGTCAGACACATTTGGCAACCAGGTGGTGGACAAAGTGGAGCATTTAGCAACTAAAGAGTCACACATTTCCCTCAGGAGATGGTAGAGACCAAAAACAGAGCTAAGAGAGTGCGAATATTGGACTTACATATGCAAGGTGGCCATAAACATGACTCCAAATTAATGATAATATAGCTCCATAACTACTGGATGTATAAATAAGCAATCATTGCCAAAAAGTTGTCAATATCTCAATGTTCACAACTTGTCTCCACTGACCGAAAAAAGTTATTGCAGGTTTATTATGTCCATACGTCAACTTTAAAAACTTTAGCTTATTTGATTAACCAAACCCTTGATTAATTGTCAATAAGCAATAAATAGACCAAATTGATTCAACTAAGTATTTTAGTCAGTCTTACGAAAATTTCCTACACTATAATAAAAACCATTTAGTGACAGATGAGTGACTGCTGCCACGAACGGACCTGGCAGCCACAGTGTCTGTTACCACTCAAGAAATGGGGAAAGGTAGGAAAAAAAGTAATTAGCAAATCAAAAATATAAATATCATATTTACTGTATACTTACATGATAATAGGCCTTATATGAGAATACAATATGAGAATACTTCTTCCAGCTCTTTGATGGCTGGATCATTACACTGTGCCCGCATGGTTACATTTTCAATGGAATAACTAGCCATGGGCAATATGGCAGTATATACTGTGATGATAGAAATTGGTCTGCTGGTAGAGATTTTGCTATACTGTTTCTAATGAGAAACCTACCCCTTTAGTATCTCGGTTTGAATTGGATCATCATGGGGAGTGTTGTGAAGCGATGGGCGGGGCTATTTACAATATTTATTACAATACAATATTAACATTCCTAGGTTTTTCAGATATTCATTTTATTAAATTAGCCAAGAACAGACATTTCCATTCTTATATTGTTATTTTATCTAAAGAGCTTCTCAATTGAATTTCCAGAAAATTTATTCCATTGTGATACAGTATACAGTACATTGCTAATATGACACACACTTTCGCAAAATGCAAAGCCTTTTGCTTTTAAACATTTAAAGAAAACATGCTAATTTTACAATTTCTTATCTCACCTCAACATTCTACAGTGGCAATCCTGTATACAATGCATTTAGGTAAAAAGGTGCAGAATCAAACATGTAGTTCCTAGAAATATAAATTTTCTCAGACACTGAATTCTTGGTTGTGCACATCCATATCAACCAACCAATCTATCTATTGACCAAACAGGGTCAGCCCCTACCAACAGCACAGATGAACTAGTTAATAAGAGCAAGCTACCACTCTACTTGCTATGGTGGAAAAACGCTGAACATGGATTGATTACATGAAAGCCTACAACTGGCAAACTGATCCACCTTACATGGAACAACAACAATGGCATTGTAATGTTATTCAGACTGACAGTGTGGGCAGAAGAAGACAGGACCTGGAAGTTGATAATATTAGGACTAAGAAACCAAGTATGGAAATTTTTAACCGTCCAGTTACTTAAACACAATTGTCTTCCTTGACCCCATCTAAAACAGCAGTCATTTAAACTAAAATGCCTTGTGTAGTTTTAGAACTTCTCAAACAAGTTCTAAGGCTATGGTAGTTGGCTCATTGTTCATGTTGCAACCTGGCTGCTTCTGCAGTATTTATTTTTTTTAACAATGAAATCAGTACAAAATTAAGTTACGTTTTAATTTAAGTTTAGTTTCTCTTGCTTTTAGGGTCTCGCACTCTCACCCTGCAACTGTGCATTCAGTCAGAAAGCCCAGAAAAAATTCTGAAATCACAGTAAGACTAGTTGGGTAGTTGATTACATGAAGGTCAATTAAACATCAATAACATTAAAAATCTTCTCATTACTACAGGCAACTCATCACAATACACAAAGAATTTTATCCAAATTCCAGCATCCAGAGACTCTCTGCCAGCTAGAGAGAGAAGGGCTTAGTAAGCGTCAAGGCCAGCGTCCTTAATGAAACATTTAACTTCCATGAGTACATTCGTAAAGTGGCTCCTGAAAGTAACCTGCTGAGAGAATATCAGAGAACCCTCAAACTCATAGGTCTATGGTAGAGTACCCAGACTTGAAGAAGGCACATACTGACCTGAATAGGGATTCCATTGTTAGTTTTTTTTTCATTTTGTAGAATAACCATCATCACACTGTTATAGTTCTCACAACAAAATATCTTCTATGAATGAATAAAGGGAGAATGAACTGAAGGAGAGAACAAGAGAAGCAAATGGAGAATAAGGATGAATGCAGGTAGATAGTAGTGGGGCAGACTATCGATGTCAGTGTCTCCCTCTCCTCTTGAGAGATGAATGACACCCACTAGCAGTATTGGGAAGCTGTCTCTTTTTGCTCCAGTCATAGAAAAGGAGTTTTGGTGGACTTGGATATAATAAATGACAAATGATATCCATAATCTTTGCAAATAATCTGCCCAACAGTCTAACTGACCAAATTATAGTATCAGCTGTTAATGCAACTTTACTGTCTCCAACACCCAAGACACAGTGCTTAGTTAAAGTTGCACCGAGGACTGAGCAACACTTTTATGTAATATTGGGCTTTGCTTAGTCTAAAGGCAAAATCACCACCAAGTCCATCCTATTTCCCCATTATGAATTTAGGATATGCCTACTCACAGGAGGTCTTCTTAACAAAGTGGAATTGACAAAGCTTAACGGACCAAAAGTCAGAACTTTCTCAATGCCAAGTCCCTTTCAACCACCATGGTTTATTCCACTTCACCACCTCACCAAACACTAAGAAGAATATGTTTAACAAAGGCTGGGTTTTTTTCTTTGAGATCTCCTTTACATTGATATCATAAAATTCTACTAAAAACATCTAGCAGATCAAGTTATCTCCAAGAATAGAAATTCTGTATAAAAATATAACACAAATACTTCAGACTAATTAGCTAGCCAAAAATACCAGCAATTCAACATAACCAGCCAGGCACTGAAAAAGAAAGTGTGAGGATTAAGCCATTTTAGACTTTGGCTTTACCCTACATGAGCCAACGCTCCTCCCTTCTCTCCTGCTGAAAAGGAAAAGTGTTGCCTGGTGTGATCTTTGCATGGTGCTTCATTCTCCTTATCCAGGCTCGAAACACAGCAGGAGAGTGTAATCCTACTTTAGGCAGACTATTCTAGTGTAATCTCTTGCTCACTCAGAGTACACACAAGTCACTTTTGACTGCTCCATAAAAGATTCAAACTGTCAGAGTCTGGCCATCTGTCATCTGCTTCTGTTTGTCTGTCAGACTTTCAAGCCATTCTCTCTCTATTTGTCTTTCCATCAATCACTACCACACACTGTATGTGTTCTTGTCTGTTTGTCCGTATATAGGACTGAATGTGACTCCTTGAAATTGAAACTAATGATCTCTTGAGCATCTTTACATTACATAAGCACATTAAGGGAAGTCCCGTGGTAATGGGATTCGGATTTATGGACAAATGTGCATGCATGTAAGAGCATGATTAGGTTTGCTTGTGTGCGCAAGTATACAGTACAACTTTGTGCGTGTCTACATGATATATATGTAGGGATGTGAATCGAATTGATTTTATTTATACCAATGCCATTATCGATTCTGCTTATCGGTCCGATTCTTCATCGAATCCCTTAACAATTCCTGACCAATGTTCTGTGTGGGAAAAAAATAAAAACAGGCGTAGGCAGGTTTTCAGCTTCAATGCAACTGTTATTATCTCTGAGTCTGAACATAGATTGTAGCCTGAGAGCTAACTGTAGCAACAGCCTGTCTGTCTTCATCTAAAATGCATGAAATGTGAAAATATATGTACAGCATTTGTTTCATTTAGGTTTTTCTGTCAAAGAAAAAACCTGCTAAGCCTGCCTGCAAAGTGCTTATGTTATTATAACATAGGCTATTTACCCTTGGTAACGGACGTACTGCTCGGCTGGGGAGCAGTTGCACTTGTGCGTAGTGTCAATGACATGGCATGTTTTGCAGAAAGATGTTTCATCATATTGCTGTTTCCGCTGTTGCTTGCAATTACCATTTTACAGACATTACAGTGTTTCCAATGGGTTGAGAATTTACTTGTGGTGGTGGGTGGAGCAATGTGTAATTAATGCGCATACAGAGACTCATGCAGTTTAGAGGGGGAAAGTGTTACCGATGTGATTTTCTGTAGCTACAATTTGCAGATATCCCCTAAATGCCTCACATGCAGGCTATCGGTAGACGCTAGCTAGGCAGTAGTGCATGGAGAAACCTCTAGTTCCTACTCAGTTACTGCAGCACACGCAACTTAGACAAGTGTATCGCAAAAAATTTGTCTGAAAAGAGTGAAATAAGGAATTAGGCTTAAAGTGAGTGATTTTATCTTCCTGAACAGCTCTTAATCTACCTGGGCAGGCCACCCGAGTAGAGCCTATGTATGGGAAACGCTGCATTACAACTAGCACTCTTGTCATCTTTCTTCGTGAAATGAAGCCAGGCTTTGGATCGCTTCTTCCTCGTTTAAATTTACTTTTCCTTCATCAATCTATATTCAAAACCCCAAAATGACAAAGTAAAAACTGAAATTTTAGACATTTTTGCTAATTTCTTAAAAAGGAAAAACTGAAATGTCACATTTACATAAATATTCAGACCCTTCACTCAGTACTTAGTTGAAGCACCTTTGGCAGAGATTACACCCTTGAATATCTTGGGTATGACACAACAAGCTTTGCAAACCTGGAGTTGGAGATTTTCTGCCATTCTTCTCTGCAGATCCCCTCAAGCTCTGTCCATTTGGATGGGGACCGTCGGTGGACAGCCATTTTAAGGTCTCTCAAGAGTTGTTTGACGGGGTCCAAGTCAGGGCTCCGGCTGGGCTACTCAAGGACATTCACAGATTTGTCCCTAAGCCGTTACTGCATTGTCTTGGCTGCGGCTTAGGGTCATTGCTCTGGTGGAAGGTGAACGTTTGGCAAAGCCTGAGGTCCTGAGCGTTCTGGACTAGGTTTTCATGAAGGTTTTCTTTGTACTTTAGTCCATTTAACTTTCCCTAAACCCTGACCAGTCTCTCTCAGTCCCTGCCATGGAAAATCACTCCCATAGAATGATCCTGCCATGCTTCATCATTGGAATGGGCAGGTACTTAGTGGTGCCTGGTGTTTAAGATGGCGCTTAGACATGACGCTTAGGATTGAGGTCAAACAGTTCAATTTTGGTTTCTTCAGACTAGAGAATTTTCCTTTCCCACAGTCTGTGAGTCCTTTAGGTGCTTTTATGCACACTCCAAACGGCTTGCATGTGTCTTTCACTAAGGAGAAGCTTCCATCTGGCCACTCTGCCATAACGCCCAGAACGGTGAAGGGCTGCAGTGATGGTTGTCTTTCTGGGAGTTTGTCCCAGCTCCACACAGGATCTCTGGATCTCAGCCAGAGTGACCATGGGATTCTTAGTCACCTCTCTTACCCAGGCCCTTCTCCCTCGATTGTTCAGTTTGGCCAGGCGGCCAGCTCTAGGAAGAGTCCTGGTTGTTCTAGACTTCTTCAACTGAAGAATTATGGAGGGCACTGTTCTCTTTGGAACCTTCAATGCAGCAAAAATTGTTTTGTAGCCTTCCCCATATCTGTGCCTCGACACAATCCTTTCTCTGAGCTCTGCAAGCAGTTCCTGGCTGGGTTTTTGCTCTAATATGCAGTCAGCTTTGACACCTTATATAGACAGGTGTGTTCCTTTCCAAATCATGTCCAATCAATTGAATTTACCAAAAATGGACTCCAATTAAGGTGTAGAAAAATCTCAAAGATGATCAAGAGAAATGGGAGGCACTTGAGCTAAATTTCTGGTGTCATAGCAAAGGGTCTGAATACTTCTGTCATATTTTCCTTTAATAATTTTTTTAAAATTTCTAAAATATCATTTTAGCTTTGTCATTATGAGGTAGTAACTGTAGATTCATGGGGGGAAAAAATAATTTAAATGATTTTGGCATAAGGCTGCAACATAAAAAAATGTGAAAAAAGTGAAGGGGTCTGAATACTTTCTGAATGCACTGTATGTGCAGGTCTGAATGTTTGTGTGTATGTGTCTGTGTGTGTGTGTGTGTGTGTGTGTGTGTGTGTGTGTGTGTGTGTGTGTGTGTGTGTGTGTGTGTGTGTGTGTGTGCGCAAGTTTGACTGAAAACCATTATTGTTCACAGACAGTGATTGTGCAGCACCTTTTGGGGAATTCTGTGCTTTCTTTTCAACTGCTCTCCTTTTATTTCCTGTCTTTATTCCTGGCATGCAGTGCTGGAGCCTCACTAAGATACAATGGGTCATTTCAGCCAAGTAGCCAACAGTGAGGTAATCAACAATAACAAACACAAGAACAGCCTACTGCCTTCATTATCAGTCTGGAGAAAGAATCAAAAGTACACTCAAACTAAGCCACCTACAGAAAGCCAACAGAGGACCTTACCACAGTGACTGGCTGTAAAGTTTTGATCTGCATTTTGCTATACTATTAGCAGAGGATGTCTCTAGTGGAAATGTTAGAGTAGAAGAGGAGGGGTGAGGTGACACAGAGGCACATTAGTAAAAAAAAGCTTAATAGTGTGTTTATGTAGAAAATGTCACATGGTATCTCTAATAGTGTAATCTTATATGTGCTACTGTCAGGGAGAGTGATAGCAGGAATAAATAGACAGAACATACATGGGGTTAGAGATGTGTTGAATTGAGCTGAATTAATTTCTTTCTCCAGCCAGTGATGGGTAAAATGTTTCTTCTCTCTGCGTTTATGTGCAGTTCCAGGCCATCACTTTCTGTAAGATAATTTTAACCTGTGACTTGGAAATGTCATTTTAATGGCGATACGGTCCTTACTTAACAGTAAAGAATGAAGGATTCAAAAAACAGGTATAGCGAAAATAAACAGAACTAGAGCCATTCATTAAGAATGGCTGCTGCTATATTCCCCAAACAATTACTGAAACACGACAGGATAGCTGTTGCTCAATCGATATGAAGTACAATAGCAGAACCCGAAAAATGAATGAAATGAAGCTTAGGATATGGACCTTTGCCCGGTTGCATACCACCTTCTGCAGCTAACAAATATAGGCAGACACACTTCAGCGTGGTCACAGTGATTTTTTGAAGAGTGGGGAAAATAAAAGGAAGAAAGGATCAATGTCACAGTCTAATGGCTCACCATTTTTTCAGTGAATGCCATACTAAAAGACACTGGCTACATTTTCAGGGAGACAGCTTTGTAAAGCTTCTTTTTTTAAGAAAAATGTAGGATTGGGTCTTTGTCTTGACACAGAGCAACAGCAGAGACAGAGACAAAGAGGATGAGATAAAGTTTCACAGTTCAGGTATAACTATCTTGATTCTCTACTTTGTATCTTCCTGTGGATTTGCAATGCCTCTCATAGCCTTCTTTATCACTGATGCCTTTTCTCTCCCTCTCCCCTCCCTCCCTCCTTCCCCTGCTCTCACCCTAAGTGGCCAGTTGTCAAAGTCAGCTGAAGCCCAGTTAATGAAGAGGTAGATTTATTAGCGAGACATCAGTGGAACAGGCGGAGGGGAGTGGAACCCCTAGAAGCCAGCAAGCAAATACAGCCACTAAGTATGCATAACAACAACAAAAAAAAGAGGGAAAAGAGAAAGATGATGGATGAGATAAAAAAGGGATGGTAAAGAAGGAGAAAAAGGAGAGGAAAACTGAATATGTTCAAAAGAAATAAAACAAAATTCACAAAGCAGACAGAAGAGCAGTAGAAAGCACCCAGTCACAGAGGCAGGGGGAGACACAGCTTCCCTCTCTTTTATCCTCTATCTAGCAGTGACTACAGATTGAGCTCTTACCGTCTGTTGTAGGTCTGGGATACCAATGCGGATGACCACAGTATTGCCTGTCGGCTCCTCCATGGGTGCTCTTGCACTCTGGCTCCGCTCTGCACCGGGACAGAAAGCCGGAACACGGACAGGAACAGGAACGCCGCTGTCCTCTTCCCGGGAGCTGCCGCTGTCAGTGCTGGCCCCCTGGCTGCCGTTTGCTGCGTGTGTGTAAGGATGTGTGAGTGTGTATGAGTGTGTGTGTGTGTGCTGCCGCTGCTGCTGGTCCTGCCGTGGAGGGCTGGGTGGCTCATGTTTGCCGGCTGCCGGACGCAGAGGCATGCTCCGTGTTAGGGGCTCGGTCTATGTTGCTCTCTCTCTCTCCACACATAAACAAGCATACACACACACACACACACCGATGACTCTCACTCAAACTACACGCACACACAGCTTGCAGCGTGAATTATTCGCCTGGGAGAGAGAAGAGGGAGGGAGAGGGAGGCAGGGAAGGAGGGTGGCAGAGAGGGAATGGGCAGAGAGGAGGAGGTAACAGGAGATTACAGAAAGATGGAGGGGCAAAAACACAAAGAGAAAATAAGTACCAAGGGAACTTAGGAATTAAAACTGTGAAGAGATGCAGAGATAAAGCAAGATTGAAGGAGTCGCATTCATAGAATGGTGTAGAATTATTTAACTCTAATCTGTGATTTGCACAAAAGATCATCCTAATGCAATTACCAAAAAAAGAGGCACAACCAGTCTTTAAATAGAACAAAACAGATAAAAGAGAAACTTGAGACAAATAGCAGAATTGAGATAGAGGATTAATCAACATTTGTAAGGTAAGGATCAATATTTTGATCCTTAGTATTAACTGTGGGTTTGAATTGTGTTGTGTTAATAGAAGCATAATTAACTAATAAATGCAACTGCTGACATAAATCTTTCAAAATTTTCACTCTGGTTTGATATTCATATTTTTTAAGATGCTCAATTCACCAAATGTGAAGGAACTTCCCCAGTAACACATGAAAATGAACTCTGCCCATGTTGATGTTACAATGTTTGTAGTGTGACACTGCTGCTGTCACACTTTTGCTGTAGTTTACTGACAGTGTGGTGACGTCAGAACAGCATGGAGGGGGGGGGCATTGTTCGTTCAGATCAATGTTGGGTAGGATTTGGCCTTCGTGCTTCACTTTATCTATCTGGATCTGGTGGGGGTGGCGAGGGGTCACTGATCAAATGGTAAGCTGAGAGCAAACTGCCATAAACAAGAGGTTTGTGTGCTCTGTGAAACCTTAAGACTGGTACTGTGGTTAGCAGCTATGCAGAAAATGTCAATCCGACCTTGATTTCGATCTAAGTGTGTTGTAAATCAGGCATCCGAAAAACAATTTCATAGTCTGTGACTGTCATGTTTTATGAAAAGAGATGTGTAGTTTTCATGTTGACAAACCAACATGCTTAATGTACTGGCCTATTCAGTTCATGCTGTCATATTCAATTGAACTCAGAACTCAAGATGACAGTAGAAATGCTTATCAGAGGAGTTCAGTACACGACCTCTGTGTGGTGTGTAAAACAAATACTCCAGGGCTTGAATATCGCCAGTTACACAGCCCACCATTTGAACAAGCAAGCTTCTCATGCAAGGAAAATGTACAATGAAACATTTGTGGCAGGTCTGTTAATTATTAATTGTGAGCTTAAGTTAGTGCTGTGCTCCATTATGTTCTCAGAGCCATCACTGTTCAAGTTGACCAAGACAGTACTTTCTTATAGGGTGGAATTTAAAGCATGCACCTCAGGAGACACAAGAGATCAAAGCTCTGACGCTGCTGTTACACAACATAATGTGGGCACCTGAGCTGACACACACATGCAGATATACAATATATGCACACAAATGCACATGCAAAGGGATATCCACAAAAATACAAGCTTCAGGAATATTTACACACATTAATCAACATTCGACATTCTTCTGCTCTGTGTCCTCTGCATGGGTGATTTATGAAGATTCACATACATATTTGTATTTTATAAACTTAAGTATCAGGTTACACAAGAGAGCACAGCACTAAACATCAGACACCTGAATAGTATTGGAGAAGTTGGCCAAGAGAAGACATGGAAGCTGCTGATATCAAGAACCAGAAACACAAACAAAGAATAGCTGTTCTGGTTACATGCTATGAGTTAACAAATCGTATAATGTGACTGAAGGGAGCAACAAGTGAGACAGAGAAAAAGTGTGAGGGTAGAGTTTCTGCCAGTGGTCCTTTCTCTTGTACAGTTTCCATGTGTCTCGTTGGATTTCCTGTGAAGTTACTTTAGCCAAAATGTCACCTCATTATATCAGAAAAGCCTCTGATTCCTGCAGACAGCTTCTTCAAGAGAAGATTTTAAAAGCAAATCTTGCTGCTATCCTATATGCTAACGACCTTGTGGAAAGACTTAACTGACTGGAGAGTCTCAGAGCAGATACCAAAGCGCTAATTTGGTGGCACACTTTTGCTTTCAGCTGAGGTAAACACAAATTATTCTGAAAGGTATTGGGCCAAATAACCCCATCGCAAGGTTAAAAGAATATATGGACTTAAATCCCTCTGGGTCACACATTTTCAACTCTCACTGAAAATGATGCACTACGGAGGCTTGCATGTGAGTGCCCTGCCAATACTGGACATTCTACAGTATCTAATCCCATTAGCATTGGAGAAAGAGCATGGCAGGTAGCCCTAATACATTAGAGGATAGCAGTTCACTCTACCTGTATGTTTGGCTTGCCAGGTCTTTAGAGCAAGGAAAACTCTTCCCCAAAACCTCGTATTATACCTCAATATTCAAATTTTATAGAGTGATTCTGTGCCCTTACAGTACTGGCCAAATGGGTCTCTGTGTACTTTAAAAATGGCACAATGGATTACAATGAAACTACAGTGTTTGTAACTAGTTTAATTAACAATTTTAAGCTGTGTACAAGTTAATATCAGCAGCCAGAATGCAACACTTTTAATTTTTCAAAATGATGATATTTAGAATTATCTGAGTACATGAAGTGCATGATAAATGACAACAGATTACGCAATTGGAAGGATTAAGTTCTGGGAATGTATCAAAGGGACCTAAGATGACTTGCCAATAAGCAATAATGATTCCCCTAGATAGCTGGAGCAGGGCCAGGGAGAGATTTCATCCTACTTGCATCATACAAGGATAAACTGTGCGGGCAACAGCATTTGAAGAGATCTACATACAGGGAATGAGTTATCTGGCTAGAGAAATGGCAATAAATAAGTCAGTGAACAAAGATTTGGGGTTAATATGCAGTACACTTTTTTATCCACCTTAATTTTCATGAGTGTAGTTCACAGGCTTCTACAGTCTATTCTAAAAGATCTACAATATTTCAGACTGAGATAGAACTCTGGGGTATGGATGAGTATAAGTGTGTAGTTCTGTGTAATTCTACAACTAGAGCTGAAATGATTGGCCAACTAAAAGGATTAATGGGACAGAAAATATATCTAACAAGTTTGATCATCAATTAATTGCTTCAGTCATTATCAAGCAAAAATATTGAATAGCCACTTTTTCCAGCTCCTCATATGTGAGGATCCATATCTGTTCTTTTTTATTCTGGGCTGATCTGGCAGGCAGAACCCCAGGGGATTAAGTTCATGGTCCAAGTTGTGTATGAAGTCCTACCTAGCCCAGAAAATCTCCACATCTGTAGCAAGAGTAATTCTCAAGCATTTCTTCTGTGTCCCGGGAAAGATTCACTTGAGCTAATCCTCAGCAGCTACCCAACAGTCCTGGGGGAGGGCCGCTATCACTGGTGACATGACCAGGTGCTGAAGACAGCTGCAGTTGCAGTTTTGGCCAACGCTGTTGCCAACAACAAGCATGTCCACGGCCAGAGAAACATCGCCTCTGTCAGGGCTGGTGAGCTGTCTCAGCCAAAGCCCAGGTCAGCAGCCAATCTGCTCACCCCTGTGTCACACTGAGAGCTGCAAGTCGACTTGGAGAGGCAGCTCAACTTCCCAGACCATGTCATGATAACTTTGTTGAGACCAGATGTGGTGCTATCATCAGCCTCTTCCAAGCAGGTGCTCCTTATAGAGCCAGAAGAGAGGCTGGGAGGTGTGCTGTGAGCACACTGAAGTGGAGTGTAGAGGCTTTCCTGGCCACTCACTGTTCAAGGTCTACATTTTTCTATAGTGTTGCTCAGTGGGTTGTGCACTGAGGGTCCCTGTCTCCTTCCGTCCCTGTGCTGAAGTGCCCTTGGGCAAGACAATGACCCTAAGTTGCTTCACTTGTAAGTCGCTTTGGATAAAAACGTTTGCCAAATGAGTGACTGTAATTGGTATCACTGGGGCTGCAAGGAGGAAAGCCATCAAGTCCACCATGCAGGCTGCAAAGAGGGCCTCCAGATGGCTTTGGATTAGGAGTGATCCATGGGCCAATG
Source organism: Xiphias gladius (assembly GCF_016859285.1). Lineage (NCBI taxonomy): Eukaryota > Metazoa > Chordata > Actinopteri > Istiophoriformes > Xiphiidae > Xiphias > Xiphias gladius. The sequence goes on along the minus strand of NC_053407.1, from coordinate 14,679,990 downwards.
GCAAATGGTCTGCACTTATAGAGTGCTTTTCTAGTCTTATTGATCACTCAAAGCACTTTACACTACTGCCAAATTCACCTATTCATAACCACATTCATACAGTGCTTTTTCTATACAAACAGCGCTTTTCTGTACACACACACACCCACACACATTCACACACCGATGATACATCGTAGGCAATTTGGGGTTCAGTATCTTGTCCAAGGACACTTCGACATGTCGGGGATCGAACCCCAAACCTTCTGGTTAGTGGACGACCTGCTCTACCTCCCCAACACCTGGTATTCACAGGCTGTCTCCCATCCAAGTACTAACCAGGCCCGACTTTGCTTAGCTTACAAGATCTGACAAGATCGGATATATCCAGGTCGGTATGGCTGTAAGCCACTGCTGCTGGTACACAAGCCAGGGTCAGATCAACCCTGGGTGGATAGCCTGAGTGAGGCTGTATGATATTAGCAGATCCAAAACACCCGATGACCTCAGGAACATAATTGAGGATGTGTCCCAGCGCATCCTTGTTTGTATCTTTAAATCAATCTCTTCTTAATGATCAATGAAAATTGAATGGTTTGAGGTTTTGAACCATTTGTGATATTAAAAAAGCAATTTGAAAACATCGACTTGGTCTCTCAGAAATTGCCATTACTATTTTTCACCATTTGATAAATCTATGAATAAAAAAAAAAACATTAATAGATTAATCAGTAATGAAAACTTGCAGCTGATCTTACCATTTTTTGTTTGGCACAGTGAACTGTGTGAGTAATTGTTATGGCCCTATTGCTGTGGATTGTTTGTTTTTGTGTTGCCCTCCTCTCTCTCCTGTGCCTCAAGTACCGCCCCTCGTCCTGTGGAGCACGTTAATCACCCGCAGCTGACTCCCATCACTCATCCACAGGTGCATAAATGGGGAGAAAGGGAGACCAGTCTGGGCCAGCGGGCCATGTAGCAGTTTGGGTGCTGTGGTTTCGGTTTCGATACCGAGCTCGGTGCTGTCCTCCATTCCCCCTTTTCTCTTTTCATGTTGACGAGGAGGTTCATTTGAGTTTCTGTCTTTTATTGTTGCGTTATGCTGTAAATAAATCTTTTTTGCTCCCAAGAAATCGTCCATGTCCCTGTTCTTTCTTCTTCCCGGGTTCATTTATACATTTGTTACTCCCTTTAACCCCTGGACATGTTTTGGGGACATAACACATTGGGGGCTCATCTGGGATCTCGAAGGGAGATTGGTTGTTTTGTTGATTAGACCTGAGATTTTTGTGTGTTCTCTCCGGTGGCAGTCGCGGTGAGTACCGGTGTTGGGGTGTCCACTGTTTAGCTGCATAGCAGCTTCCTCAGCTATCCAGGTGAGTGTCCAGCTGAGCTGTATCGGCCTTTCCATCGGGCACTCGTTTATTATTTTGCCTTTTTTATTTTTGGGGTTAACCCTGGGCGGGGATAAATTTCCCTGGAGGAGGTATGCATTTCAGGGCTCGGGCCACTGAAGTTCAGCTTTTCAAGTCATCTCGAGCCCGAGAAGCCTCAGAAGACTGGTAGGCGCTTTTTTTTTTTTTTTGTGAATGGGGTACTGCGTTAGCCTGGCCTAGGGCCGTCGCTGCCTGCTGCAGGTGTTGCTCTTTTGTTTGCTTCATAGATGGTATGGCTTAGTTTGTGTTGGCTGAGTTCGTGGTCAATCCCACTGTGACTCAGTTTGATAAGTGTAGAAAAGCTGATATGTGTGAAATCGCCCATTATTATGATGTCCCTGTTTCCCGCAATCCCTAAAAAGGAACTGAAAGCTGTTCTCCTGGAGGGCTTAGTTAATGAAGGGGCTCTTATTTTACCACTGTCTGCTGAACCTGCTGGTGGTGTGGCCGTAATGTCTTTGGCTGAGAGCCACTCTGCTTCTCTGGTGGAGGAGCCAGCTGAGCAACTGCCGGTTAGCTTCACTCATGGTTTAACTGGGGTGGCGGAGGGAAAAACCAGTATGCTGCCACAGTTTGATCCTTTTTCTGTTGAGTCCACTCTTAGTTCTAAGGTGGATACACAGTTGAAAGTTCGTCTTGTTTGCCTCCAGTTTGAAAAAGCGGAGCGGGAGAGGGAATTTCAGCTTCGCAGGAAGTTACAGTTGAAGAGGTTAGAGGCAGAGACAGCAATTAAAATGCGACAGTTGGAGCTGCAGTTGGACTCAGGTTTTGCTGGAGCTGGTAACTTGCCGTCATCTGGCTCTGCAGTTGCATTTGATGGTAGTAAAACTTCCTTTAGTCCCTGTGTTTCGCGAATCTGAGGTTGAGATTTGTTTCACTGCGTTTGAACGCATAGCCAATGCGTTAAGCTGGCCGCCGGATGTGTGGGCCATTTTGCTATAGTGAAAACGAACTGGTAAAGCTCAGGAAACGTGCACTACGTTTTCAGCCGCTGATAGCATGGTGTATGACAAACTTAAGGGTTCTTTTCTGCGAGGATATGAGTTGGTGCCAGAAGCATATCGACAGTGTTTCAGGGGTTTTAAGAAAACCCCCAGTCAGACATATGCTTTTTTTTTTTTTTTTTTTTGATAACTGGTGTTCTGCCAGTAAGGCTAATGATTTGGTTTCAATACAGGAGCTACTGTTTTTGGAGGAATTTAAAAACTGTGTGGTTGATCATTTTGTGACTTATTTAAACAAACAAACAAACAGTATCCACTCTGCAGCAGGCTGCTGTGTTAGCAGATGAGTTTGCTCTTACTCATAAAAATATCTTTGTGCATCGTGATGTTTTTTCCCTCCAAGATTCCTCTCCAAAGACTAGTGACTGGCATGTTACACAGGCTTTACGTGTCAGTACACCTTTGTCAAGTCCTAGGGTGGGGAGATGGTGTTTCTTCTGTCACAAGCCTGGTCATTTAGTTGCTGACTTTGAGACATTAAAACATAAGCAGCAGTCTCAAACCAGGCCAAAAGGGGAAGGACTGATAGAAACTGTCTCCATCCCCAGTTACCCATCCTCCAGTTACAAAAGGGCCAGATGAATGCTTCAAACCTTTCATTTCCCAAGGGTTTGTATCTCTTACGGGGAGGACCGAAGATCAGTGTCCAGTCACCCTATTGTGAGATATTGGTGGTTCCCAGTCATTCATTCTTTCTAGTGCCTTGTCTCTGGGTAAGGAGTCTGCCTGTAATGTGATCACAGTAGTCAGGGGGATTGGACTGAGTTTTGTACCTGCACCTCTTCACCATGTCCATGTGCAGTCAAAGCTAGTTTTCGTTTTTTTTTTTTTTGGGGGGAGGGGTCCGTAGCTGATCGTTCTTCCTTTCCAATCGATGGTATTGACTTCATTATTGGTAACGACATGTCTGATTCCCTGTTTGCGTCAGCCTCGACCAAGGACAGGCTGCCCCCTACTGGTGAGTCAGAGAATTGTCCTTCCAAAGAGACTGTTGCTGTTCATGATGTGACACTGCTGATGACTCATGATGCAATCATCCAGGCTCAAAAAAATGACCCATCTCTGGCCAAATGCTTTGCTGCTGTTGTTGATGGCATTAATAAGTGTAGTCGGAAGCAGTAATACTTACTGGATAATGATTTATTGTGGGTTCCACGAGTGGGAGCTACAGTCAGTGACATAGGTGAGGACTGGAGGTCAGTTCACTGCATAGTTGTTCCAGCTGGTTGTAGGCAGCTTGTGTTAGCATTGGTACATGAGCATTTAAGGTCTGGTCATGTTGGTAAAACAAAAAAAAATATCTCAAAACATTTCTTTTAGCTAGGAATGAAAGCCGACATGGCACGTTTCTGCAAACCATGTCACACCTGCCAAACTGCAGGTAAGCCAAATCAAAAGGTCCCCCCAGCCTCTCTGTGTCCCATTCCAACTATCGGTGCTCCATTTGAACATGTTATTGTGGACTGTGTCGGTCCTCTGCCCAAAACTAGGTTTAGTAACCAGTTACTGCTGACTGTTAGGTTTCAACTCAGTCTCCTGAGGCAATACCATAAGGAAAGTTACTGCATCAGTTGTTGGTAAAGCAATAATAAAGTTCTTAACTACTTTTGGGTTACCATGTGTGGTACAAACTGATCAGGGAACAAACTTCCTGTCTAAAACCTTTCAACAGACTCTGCAGCCCCTAGGCATTTGACACTCAGTGAGTACTGCTTACAGTCCTGAGTCAAGGGGAAGCAGCTGAACTGGCCTGTTGAAGATGTTACAGGAATAGTTTATGTCTGGTGCCTCCTCTGAAACTAATGTGTTGACTTTGTTTCACAGTGCAGAGCGTAGTTGCATAATGCAACTTCCCTGGTAAGGGAGGCTCTCTCCTCCTCCCACGGGAGCATGATGAAGTGGTTTGATTGTAAAGCAGTGGTGCATCAGTTTCATCCCAGTGATCAAGTGCTTGTGTTGTTGCCAGTGCCTAGGTCTGCCCTCACAACTTGATTTCTGGGCCCATATATGGTGGAACGGCAGGTTTCTGATACAGATTATATCATCCTCAATCCAGAGCGTAGAACGAAGAAACAATTATGTCATGTTAACATGCTTAAGCCTTACTTCCCCAGAGACACGTCTCTGGTGACACAGAAAAGTTTTGAGATGTGTGCTTCCTTGGTGTGTGCAGATAGTGCAGCTGATGATGGACTCAACTTGCCCTCTGGTGTCCAATAGAGTGGTAGGTTAACCAACTGTTAGTTTCTGTCGGACGTTGACTGCTGTCTGTCGTACCTCGATAACGAACAATCTGCTTCACTTGTTTCCCACTTTGTTTGATGATGTGCCAGACATTAGTACAAACTAATGTCTTTCAGCACGACATTGATGCGGGTTGTGCTGCTCCTATCAAACAGCATGCCTACCGCTGCTCCGTTTAGAAATGTCAAGTCATGAAAGCTGAAGTTGACTATCTGGTGAAAAACAGATTACCTATGCCTAGTCACAGCCCCTGGAGTTCCCTGTGTCTGTTGGCTCGTAAAGCTGATGGGACACCCTGTTTCTGCACCTACCTCAGGAAAGTAAATAGTTACAGTATTCGATTCTTTCCCATTGCCCCATATTGAAGACTGTGTGGATAGCATCGGTCCTACTACCTTCATCACAAAACTAGATCTCCTAAGAGCCTAAGTCAGGTTCCACTGACCCCCAGAGCATCAGACATTTCAGTGCTTGTGACCCTCAATCACTTCATGCAATACACAGTGATGCCCCTTGGCTTGAAAAATGCTCCTGCTACATTCCAGCGTTTGATGCACAAGGTGTTGGGTGATGTTCCCCACTGCAGTGTATATCTTGATGATGTAGCAGTGTATATCTTGATGATGTAACTGTGTACTGTAGTGATTGGTCAGACCATGTTTCTTGTCTGAGGACAGTGTTCCAGCAGCTTGCAGTGCAAACATGCCTCTTAATCTAACCAAGTGCGAGTTTGGCAGGGCAACTGTTACTTATTTGGGTAAACAAGTTGGTCATGGGCAAGTCCGTCCAGTGCATCTGAGGCCAAAATCACCGCTGTGTTGACCTACCCCGTTCCTGCCACTAGGCATGAACTTCACAGTTTTCTGGGCATGATGGGTTACTATCGGTGTTTTTGCAAAAACTTCTCAGTGGTAGCTGCACCCCTCACCAATTTGTGTGGCCCTAAGGTTCCCTTTGTGTGGACTGCTGAGTGCCAGCACTCTTTTGAAGCTGCCAAGTCTTTCCTTTGTAGTGCCCCTGTCCTAGCCACCCCTAACTATTCCCTTCCTTTTAAGTTGGAGGTTGACGCCAGTGCCTGTGGAGCCGGTGCCATGTTACTGCAGGATGATGCGGACTGCGTACCTCACCTGGTGCGTTTTTTCTCTGCTAACTTCAATCGCCATAAGCTGAACTACTCAACCATTGGGAAAGACACCCTGGCGATGGTGCTCGCCTTGCAGCATTTTGAAGTGTACGTGGGTTCCATATCGGTCACTGTGTACACCGACCATAATTATAACTAAGTAACTATTATATATAATAATAACTACCTTTATCCCCTGGACATTTTTAGGGGACGTAACAGTAATCTTTACAGAAACCCAGTTTCATATATATGTTTAATTCCATGCTATGCCATTGTAAACTACATAAATTGAATAAATGAGCAGTACTTGGGGATGGTTCAAGTACTTAATGAAATAGCTGGACCATAAATCTGACGGGGAAAAAAGTGACATCAGCACACCCAGGTGTAGATGATTCAGTATTGTCATTTGTCATCTTTCTCTATAATTGTATAATGACAACATTCAACTTCACATCTCAAAATCCGTACAGTGTAATGTCTCATATCTTATACCTTTTAAGAGACTTGGTTTGCAACAGGGCTCACTTAAAAACATATAGGATCTATGAGTGTACCTATAGGTTAACATTTCACTCCAGATTCTCTGTTTAACTCCCATGGCTTGGGAACATTAAGAGAATGGACTAAAATTATAAGGAGGCTATCTCTCATGCCTCAGCTAACAGCTACTGCTTCTTCTCTCTTCAGCTCAGATCTCTTTCACCCCACCCCCTCTCACCCCATCTCTTGCGCTCCAGCCCAGTAAAAACAAAGTGAATAATTCATGAACATAGCAGTGGGTGCATGGATCCAGTGCAATGTATGCGTGTATCTGAAACATTCGCTAGGCTTTTAAAGTCCCTGCCATAGAGCTGTACTGTACATGAGGACCTTCACAAGCACAACTGAAATCCACTGCAAGCCATCAGCCAGCCCTACCTGCTCCCTTCTAAGACACCCACACCAGAAGAAAGGAGGCTGGAGCAGAGGGAGGGAGAAATAAAAAAGGTAAGAAGGGTGGCTGAGGTAGCATGAAGGAGAGAGGGTCAAAGAGGATGTGGCAGAGACAGTCAGTGGGCCAAGAAAAAAGTAGAGAGAAAGGGAGCGTGGAAGAAAAAGGGAGGGTGGCAACGTGATGACAGAAAAGGAAGGTGGTGGAGCAAGCAAGAGGGTGGGAGAGAGGGAGGGAGAGCATTACATAGTCCGTTTTGACAAACCAGCCACATAGGCTGTGGCCTGGAGTAAATGTGATAACTGTTCACATCAGAGTCTGCTTCACGCTCCTCTACACCTAGTAAAGGAAATGTCACGACCACTCACGGACTGAAGTCACGCAGGACCACATTTATTCAACATTCAGATACACATACACACTTCCTCTCTCTGTCCCTGAAAACATTTTTATTTATTCTATCTTACATCCTCTTGCTACCTTCCTCTCTCTCATAATGATTTGAATGAAGGTAATTGATTGGTAAGGCTGAGAAGCATCAAACAAAGGGAGAGAAGGTGATTTTAGGTCGTTTTTGCTGTTCCGCAGTATTTTTATTTTAGGCCACCAGGTATAATAGGCTGATTTTTCTTTCAATAGGGCTGACCTCAGATGAGAGCAGATATCAATTTTTCACTTTAAGATAAATATTATGAATATCAATTTTTCAGATGTACACTCCATACTAGACTTGAGTAAGTATGAAGAAGATGATATTACTGAGTGAGAATTATAATTGTAATTTGTATTGATTTTTAAATTTTGTTTTTGTTTCTGTGTGTATGTCTTTCTCCCCACTTTCACTCTCTGTCAGGATGTGCAGGAGCAGTGGTGCCATTTCCCTGAATCAGGTGACGACTTTTGAAAAGCAGCATCTCTTTTCAAAGTGCTACCAGGGACTGGGTTGGGCCACCAATGAACCATCAGGGGAAAGCACTGCAGTGTGGGACTTGGCCTAAGGTTCCCTTCCACAATAACTGAGTGGACTCCAAGGACAGCAGAAAGGACTGTTTAGGGTACACCTGAGTTGAGTTGGATGACTCTGTAGGAACTCCAAGGGTGTAGCTGAGGTATTAGAAGCAAGGTTGTCAAAACTGAAGTGGCAGATGCTGATTTTTAAATAGATGGCTCAGTGCCTTTGGCATCACCTGGCTATGCTAACAACTCCTAACAGTGCTCTGATGGATACTGAGAGGAAGCTGATGGATTCACTTTGGTCTGGACATTAATGCCTGATGACTGTAGGTCTCCTCTACAAGCCCACCGGCAGGTTGAAATTGATTGACAAGGAAATCAACAGGATTAACATCTTCTAGAAAGGACTACGGTGTACACTGTATAGAACATAATGTTTGTTTGTTAATCAAAAGTGGAAATGTTTTGACACCCTAAAAGCAGGAATTTATGAGAGTAGACATTACCATGCTGGGAAACTTTGCTGATGCTGCTGTGCAGAGGATTTTTGAAGAAGCCCAGCATATAGCATCACTTTAAGTCAAGAAACTCAGGTTCTTGAAGTACATTACTGAATGCTGGTGGCAAAAAGAATTGATTGAAGGGGATACTGCATGCTGAGTGATTTGGGAAATATGTTCACCAACATTGTGACTGAGTCTAAAATTACAGTTATTTTCTATAAATATAAAGCATATAGAACTGCAAATAAGATTGTGTGTGCGTGCATACATTAGTAGATGCTTCATGACAGTAGCCTCCATCAAAATCAAAGTGTCAACAGACACATATGCACATTCTCAACTCTCTCTCTGACACGTACACACACACAGACACAGACGCACACGCACACGCACACACAGCCAGCTCACACGGATTAACCACTCACTGTAAACAAAACAGTGCCTGACCCATCCAGAGCCCCGGGGCCACAAGCAGAGGTCCCATATGGAAAATTAGCCATGCGCTAAAAGCGTTTGGAATCAATACTCTACAGTAACTGCACCACATCCCAAAGCCACTGTCTCTATCCAGTTCGCATGGGCTGACACAGCAAACAGATGTGCCCCTCCTACTTTCTCCCTCACATATAGACACACACAGCTGACATACATGAAAAGTACAGTGATATTCCTAGGCTTACAGCAGGGTAATCAGAATGTTATGCCATTTATGAGTTATAATATAACTCATAAATATTTGTCTTGATTTGGTTGGCAGGGTAGAAATCCTGCTTGGCAAGCTCCTTCACTATTGCTTTTCAATCCGTCACCCCTGCCGACAGAACTGGAAATGTGAAAGAGAAACATTTTAATGTTGTGGAAAACCGAATTGCATCTCTTTTTTGCCTATACTGCAAAGGGTACATTTAAGGACATGGCGATTTCTACACTCTGTCAGAAAAGATGTTGCAGTGAGTCTGGACAATGCATCACTGGAGCTGATGTGACACTGGATTGTGGTACCACATTCTTTTACACACAACAACAGACATGCAGTGCATACAATGCTATTAACACGCAAACAATGGTGAAAAAACAAATCTATGTGAGGTGACTCTGAGGTAAACGATGTTGCTGGACATTCTAGATTACTTTCGACAAAAAGTGTTTCTGTCAAAGAAGACAGGTTTTTTAATCAAGTTGTGTACAAGGTATATGGCTAAAAGGCACAAACACTTTCTACAGAACAAAACTCTGTGTACCAAAATCCATTTCCACACTGCATCCTCACTGATTTTTCTACTGTCTTTGCTGTTATTGCTTCCTCTTGTTCACACACTATTCTTTCTTTCACTATCTGCCTGTTGATTCATAAATTCTCTCTCTATGACCACAGAAAGTTGTGGATGTACAGTATCTGCTGATCTCTGTGTTTTCCAGTGTTGCTGCTCGAATGTCAGCTGGCTCTTTGATGCAGCCTGCCTATTAATAATCAATGGGGCTCCCCAGAGAGAACATCATAAAGCCTGCCAGCCAATTAAGACCTGTTTCATACCATGCACTGCATTACCTCTCCACACAACAACACAGCTCTTAAGAGACAGTTTGGGGATGCTAGGGAGGTCAAATGTCACTGTGCCATCTTTAAATTAATACTATCAAATATTTGCTACACTGGGGGAATCAGGGGTTGTGCCTATTAGCACACAATACTTCTGCATGCAGTGGCATGGCAGTTTTATTTTTCCATTTGGCTATGTACAAAGGGTGACAAAAATTTTGTGCTATCGATTTTGTATGATCAAGCCAGGTGTCAAGTATGTTAATGCATATACTCAGGGCTAAAACATGCCTAGGTCTGCAAACCCCTGGGTAAAAATGTGCAAAAAATTAAACCCTTTTGCATTTATCCTTGCTATACATGTTCATATATTGATATTCATTCAGTATTTTTAGTGTATATTTACTTGTATACACTACTGGAATTGGAAGAACAAGAGTCTGAACTGCTCAGTCAGCATTTTGTGGCATTATTAAAGTGTAGTTTAAACATGAAATAATATAAAATGTTATGAAAAATGCAATAAAATGAGCAATCAAACTGGGATTATTATTGAGAGCATAATCTAGACTAGGGCTGCTGTATGCTGTACATATAGACATTATCATATTTCCCAATCAAACATCTCATTTGGCCAATGCAAATGAGACAAGCTGTCTCACAGCAGCCTCTTGCTAGGCTAACTACCAGTACATGTGGCTGAAAAGGAATCAGGCAGTGGCCGCATATTTTTGATTATGTGATACAACTGCCATTTTCTATCAATTCTGGGAACCATCCCAATCTGGTAAGGAGCTTTCACCTTAAATTAAGATGGCATGCACACAGTATGCATCCAAGTACTGAAAAACAAAAATTCATGAGGCAAGTAGTCACCACCAAACAGATGTCTGGTTTATGTCACCAAAGAGACATCTAATCCATGGAGTAAGTAAACTGTCTAACAAAATGTCTTCTATGGGTCACAGATAAAGAGACCATGAACACACTACAACAGGGATGTGTATGTGCAAACAATAAGATGGACATATGGGGGAAAATTAAAGAGTAATCAATCATACAAAAATGCTAAAGGTGCCTTGTAGTAAATTGCATGGCTCTGCTGCTCATGAGCTCATGTTAGTGGTAGCTATTGTAGGTAATCTACAAATTGTTCACTGTTTTAAGTAGAGCAGCAATCATGATAAATACAAACCTTCCCTGAACCTTTGTTTTTCTTGTTCTTTACTCATGGAATGAGATACATTTTTGTTACAAAAGATAGATTTTCTATAAGTTACATAGTGTAGATAAAATGTCCATTCTCGCAGAGAAAGTGTAATATGTAGGTAAAAAGCAATACCACTGTTTATGAATGTATGTCTGGGTATTGCCAGTACATTTCATCAAAACTCCCAAAGCTTTCTCCCTTCTGTTATTTTCATATACACCATGTCAGAGAATGTTGCCTCTGATTCAACAGGAGGACTGTGGGGAAATTCCAATGAGTCCCTGAAGTGATGCAGTGGTCACTGTGATATAAAAATATACAGTAAAGAGACATAGTCATAACAGAAACTCTGCAATCCAGTGAGTCGGAAAAGAAATACCTAACTGAAGTGATATACATTTTTCTAGTAGATCAAATTATGGCCTACAATTACACAACCAGGTGGATAACCCAATGCACAAGGAGTGCATATACTGTATCAGTTGCATGTGAGACATCCTTCCTGAAGCAGCAGTAATCATGATGGAATAATAATGGAGGACAGTTAATATTTTGCAACTCATAATATTTGCCTCAAACTACAATGTGGAGCTATGGCCTGGCATCCGCCCTCCTTACAGTCATAAATATTTCACCTCATTTACTCCATTGCTGCCCTATAACCCCACCATTCTATCTTTGTGTGTTCTTGTATTCAAAAATGAGAAAGAAATTAAATGAGGTTATAATATGGTGATGAGATGGATGGAATCAAGAAAACTGTTCCTTCTGGGGATGTCAGTGATTTATCATTTATCGATTAAATGTCATTAGTTAAATCGATTCAAAATATATGAACCAACAGTGCAGAAGATGAGGCTGTGCGGTGTAACTGTCAGAAAATTCACTGTAGTTTTCTGCAGTATCCGGTTGTGCCATTACGTGGTGCCTCTTACTGTTTAATGAGATGGAGTCACACGTGTGCAGCCCTTACCACCCGTAAGGCTGCACAGATAATAAAATGAACGCATCTCCTTGCCATCCAAGGTAGAGGTAAGTTGCACCATGACTTTCTGTGCTCACTGTGGCAGTCGTGTTGAAGAACACTGCAGCATAAAGTTGTGAAAATACCATGGAAATGTCTGGCAGCTGTCCAGTTTAGCTAGCTTTCTAAGGCTCATGCTAACGCCAAACTACCTTCAACTAGTGGTAATTTTGTAAGTTATTTTTAGACTCATTGTTGGTCTTAGTCATGAGATCAAAAGTCCACGTTAGTTTTAGTCATATTTAGTCAACGTAATGCTTTTTGATTTTAGTAAATTTCTAGTCAACTGAACCAGTCATCATCAGAAGATTTCAGTCAAAATTCAGCAAACTGCTTTCAAAGTAGAGTTCAACCACATGTTTTTTTTTAAACTGAACTAATTTTCTAAAAGAAAATTCAAAATGAAAATAAGGTAAAAAAAGACAGGTTTTATGTTTAAGAATGCAGCTTTGGAGAGAGGGGGTCTGTTCTGATAATTTAAGCAAGAAAGACCTGAGTATCCAAAGAAAAAACGACACACAAACGAAAAGAACCGTGGACAGCACTGCAATAAATCCTACCCTTATAATGTTCAGTTCTGTCAGAACTGTGCCAGAGAGGTATTGATTTTAGTCTGTAATTTTGTAGGCCTTAGTCGTACTGTTGTTCTAGATTGTGTTATACTCATACAGTAAGTGTTTATAGTAGGTTGTACTCTACCACCTAAGCAAATTTGTAAAGAACATTTTCGGAATCTCTTTGCATACAACACAAGCTAACTACTAAACAAGCTACCCAACAGATTTTATTCAAAACCAAAAAGCAATCTTCTACATAATATGCAGTGCATTTTAACAGAAATATGCTGCCTTGTTACTCTCTGTGTGATATGCCTTGAGATGTCTGTTCGGGTTTGTGGTATTCTTCTCAGCATTTCTGTAGCTGCACGGCTTCTCTTCTACTTCATACTCACTTTTTCTCTCGGTGGAATTATATTTGGGCGTCTAAATGTCAACCCGTTTTTTCCAACCAGGCTAGGTCCAGGCTAGCACTGTTGGCAGTGAGTTCATCGGTGCGCTGCTCGTGTACAGAGTCATCCGGAAAATGATGCAGGCATGCAGGAGGAGAAATGCCCAGCGCAGCCATTCATTGTCGTTTGGATTATGTCATTGTTTGGAATTTAAAAAAAAACAACAACACACGGACTGTGTAATTTTGTCTCTCTTTTTTCATTAACAAAAATAAATAGAGATTTCGTTTCTTTTTCATTTTCAAACTATATTTTATTCAATCCTTCTTCATCGAGGACATTGTATGACATTTAGACAGTTATTGTTTAATGACATCAGTTTCATCACGTCAATGTCTCACAGTTTTCATTAACAAAATTAGCACCACCTCAACAGAAGCAGCAAGCAGCTGTTCAGTTAATGCAGGCCAGGAGCTGAGTTTCAGACAGCAGAGAGAACCGCTGTAGCTGCGGTGCTAACATTCAGGACAAGCAGTACTAATTAAACATGCTTCGAACATAATCACCACAAAAGTGATTAACTCTATAAGCAACACCCCCTTGCTTTGCGTATAAATGCAATTTTCAGTATTTGTGCATCCCTGGGAAATCTGTCCCAGCTGAGTAGGTGTTTCCAGCGGCTGTACCAATGTTAATGTTTCAGTGAAAAACGCACTTAGTCCCATTGTGTAGATAAGGTATGCATATTATCTTTATCTGCTTTTGAAGGCCACAGCTCTTTTGATAAAGGAAAAATGGGTCAGGCTTTTACTTAGTATATAACATGTTTAGTCTGATCTAATATTTGTTCTCCGATAAAACCTGGAAGTTGTGCAGCATTGTTTGCCATGTTTAAAAGTTTAGTTTTGTTTGGTCGATTGTTGTATAGAGACAGGCGGGAATGGGCTCCACAATTTTAAATTAAGTCATTATTTTGTGTTATTTCATTTCTAAGTCAAGTAACTTGGTGTTTACTTAATTTGTTCTTTAAATTTTAATTTACTGTTATTATGTAGCAAACAGGTCATGTAAGTGGTTAAAAAAAACAGTTTTATTATGGAAAGAAAACATTTGATTTCATAAATTGTTAAGTACCCAACTATTGATTGTTAATGTGGCCGACTATCGATCAAGGAAATTAAGGTTTAAATTTTTCATCCCCAGGTCCTTCTAATTTATGAGTACATATAGGAAAAGAATGATAAACAGACTGTAGGTAAGCCACTAGTCATAAGATAAAACCATTTGATCCCTCTCAACCAGGGATACAAACCATTACTAAGCCATCTATTCCTGAGCTTTTATGACTATTGATCTACATGTGTTATTTGTGAGAGAAACATACTCTATGTAGGTCACAATCCAGTCCTGTGGCAGTTTGACACATCAGAGTGGAGCTCTGATCTGGGATGTCAAGCATAGAAACATCACTGTGTGTGTGTGTGTGTGTGTGTGTGTGTGTGTGTGTGTGTGTGTGTGTGTGTGTGTGTGTGTGTGTGTGTGTGTGTGTGTGTGTGTGTGTGTGTGTGTGTTGAAACACCAAAGATGGGAAAAGACACTAAGGTTATTGAAATCTACAAATACTAGATAGCCCACACATAATGACTATTTCCACCCACATAAACAATTTGTTTAGTCCTGGCAGTTAAAAAGAAGCACATTTTGAATGACAGAGTAAATACAGAGAACAACATACTATGATTAATGTGTCGCTAGGCAACCCCTCAGTCCCTCAAGAACACAAAATCTTGTCTGGGACTATATCAAAAAGAAACACACATCTTAATCTTCATCTGCAATTTGAACCAAAAAGGAAATGACATGGAGCTAAAAAAGCAAAATTTCAATGAGACCGTGGCTGGAGAGATGTCTAGAGCATGAGGCGAATATCAGGTGAGCTGTGGCTCTGCACTAAAACCTGATTGAACTGATATAGGATATGCAATTATTATTATTTATGCAACTCCACGTTATTTTACAGTTTACTTGACATCTTCAGAAAGTTTTTTTCCCCATCATTTCTACCACTCCCACCATTTCAAAATATTTGTGAATGAAGCATAATGATTTGCTAGATTGCGTCCTGTTATGAGATACTGTAGAAAACAATAGTATGAGATGGCGTGTAGGTGCCAAGTTGGTGCCATCATTGGAAACAAGACTATATTGACTTTGAAAACTCAACATGCTAAAACCACAGTGTCGCTTTAGCACAGCAATATCAGACAAAGAGAACTGCTTAACACGACAGTGCGCCAGTCTCATGTTGATTGATCCATATTTGATTTTCACTGTGCTGCCTCATGCACGAGCAACATGTAGAGCTTGATGTTATCGCTGTGCAGTCCTGCCTAAAATGTTGCTTCTTTTGTGTGTGGCATCTCTCTTATCTGATTTTAACTCTGGATTTACCCATGGTGAATACCTTCCAAAAAGATGCACAACTGGAGTGATGAATATGATGAACTTCACATTCATAACCCAACATGCCTAAAACCCTGCAATGTTTCTAGTGTTTCCATCAGTTGCCTGCTGTAACACAATTAATTTGCATACAAATAGATGCCACTGACATCAAAAGGTTGTAAAATATTGAATCACCAAAACCGTAAGGAAGTGAAATTCACTGTGCAATGCTGTGTTGATTGGTGTATGAAAAACTGGAATAGTATTCAATGTGAGCCTTTTCACAGTTATACAAACAAGATGTGGCATTTATATGCTCAAGATTTTAAGGCCTCATTAAAGGAGATGGCAAAACATGTTGCACAGATGTTATCGAGACATCATTTGAAAGTGACAGCCCTTCAGTGCATCTGGAGTTTGTTCAGGGATAGGGCTGCCGTCTCTCTTTAATTATGTGCCTTTTTTTGTCAATGACTTGCCAGTATACAGTAAACACTGTTTGATATGCCTGCTTGCTGCCAATACGCATTTCGCTGGATAACATGAAGCAAAGATATCTAAATATTTCCGTGCACCCTGTTCAGCAGAATAATGACATTAAAACTGGGGCTGGTACCAGTCTTAATGAGACTATTTCAAAACCTAGTATATGGCTGGACCGCATATGATCGATGTGGGAAATTGAGGACGTATTTGAAAACTGTTGTGGACCTTCTGTAAACAACTACTTTCAATGTAACGTAGCTAAACCCTGAGACACTAGATGACGTAATACACTAAATAGCATATTCATTCATTGCGTTGTATTTGCATTCTGCCTAGTGTCTGCCGGTTTCAGCAATTTATCTGTTTGCTTCTCTCCTACTGTCTGTTCTAACATATATAGTAATTCAATATAGCTGAATTCCCAATGAAGCTGTGACTGAAACGCAGCCCATCAAGACTACATGCTAACCATCAGTCACTGCCAAGCCATTTCCACGCTGCTGCTCTGCACTGCTAAAATCCTGATTTTACAACCACAATGTCGTCTGACAAAATCACCAAACACATAAGTTAAAGAACTGTGCTGTGATTTTGGCTATATTTATTCGTAAAATGAAAATCACTCAAAGAGAAAGTTAGATTCTCATTCACGTCTATGTCAGCTGCCATGCGGTCAATTGAGATGCATAAAGAGGTGTGTCTGTGGAGTGAAAGCCCGACCTCACCCTCGCAGGGCAACACTAACAACTCTCTTCTATGGGAAGTAGCTAAGGTTTGTCCAAAAAAAAAAAAAAAAAAAAAAAGTTGCTAAAGGGGTCTGAAAAGTCTTCAAATCTAACAACAAAGGTGCTAAGTTGGCAACACCACCTGCAAAGTGCCCCCCTGATGATGTAATACAAACTGTTAGTGCCAATTCATTTTGAAAGAGCTACAGGCAATGGGGAAACTCCAACACTCTGCCTGCCGAACAAAGGTCTAAATTCATCACTCAGTCAGCCAGAGACATTTGTGTTTGCAAGGCTGACCTCGCTGTCGCGGTTCGGCCAAAAAGCTTGACTGAAGGATCCCTACATTATATAAATTTAGATTACATACTGCCTTGAATAAGTCCCTCTATCATATTTTTTTCATTCTTTACCAACAGGATATTTTCTGTCACTTATTCTAATCCCTTGCTTCATGTTGGCCTTCGCATTTGTTGTCCAGATACTTTGAACAGGAAGGGGCACTAGCCAAATACATTTTCAGTGTATGCTTTTGTTCAGTGTCTTTTGTACACTTAAATGCTTCCAATGTTTATCATGCTCACAATGAATAGTACAAGAGCTCACACTATTAATTTTCGGGATTGACAAGCATATTACTCATCTCTACTGTGCATCACTACTAGTAAACATCAGTTTGGTTTGTCCCTGCTGTACTGTATGTTGTATTATAGTTGCAAACTGCAATTTTTTATAGCACAGTTTTTGCATTGTTATAATGACTCCAGAATCAATATTTTCATTTTTTGAGGCATATAATGTCAAGGCATATATATTTTTGACCACTATATTCAGTTCTTCCATCCTGTAACTCCTTGTTGATCTGTTAAAAGTCTTTATCCATTTCCAGCTTCATCAAGCATTAAGAAAATGTGTCCTGAACCCGCATTCCCAGTTAATGCATTAGCAAAACTCTGTTCTGAGAGGCATCATTGATTCCGAAAAGCAATTTCCCTCTTATGCCATTGCACACCATTATTACCTGGTGCAGGGAGTATATTAAAGGGCGTAACTGCACGTTAACTCACAGAGCCTTTTCACATCTGTTAGCTCTCCAGTGCTTCTCTATGCCTTTCATATTATTTCTTTATTGAGACTCAAATGTCCACAATAATTTGCTTCCATTTTACTACTTTCTCATCAACAAAATTTGCAAGGTTACGATTACAGTTATAAAATACATTTTGAGTTAGGAATATTTAGATGAGCCACTCATACCATGCTGGTAAAACAATCATATTCCTTTTGAGGTATATAAACTCAAAAAAAATATGAGGGCCCTCCATATATATACACATATACATATATGTATATATGTATATATACATATACATATATATATATATACATATATGTATATATGTATATATACATATACATATACATATATATATACATATACATATACATATACATATATATAAACATATATATATACATATACATATATATACATATACATACATATACATATATACACACATACATATACATATATACACACATACATATACATATACATATATACACATATATATACACATATATATACACACACATATATACATATACATACATATATACATATATACACATACATATATATACATATATACACACATATATATACATATACATATATATACATATATACACACATACATATATATATATACATATACATATATATACATATATACACATACATATATATATACATATACATATATATATACATATATACACACATACATATATATATACATATACATATATACACACATACATATATATATATATACATATAAATATATATATATATATATATATATATATATATATATATATATATATATATATATATATATATATATATATTATATATACACACACAATAATACACACAATAATATTATTATTATTGTTATGATTTTTATTATTATTATTATTCATCTGCGTTGTATACAAAAATTACACAATATATACTGAAGATAACCAATACATCATTTTTAATTCAGAGATATATACGTGCTTAAATACTCCAAAACGTTGCTTGAGCTTCTTGGTGAGTTATGAGCTGATTGGCCTTTCTTTGAAAATACATGGCAAATAAGTTAGTTTAAATAATTTGAGCTTGTCTCACCGCCCAAGTCAAAGGTCTCACAGTGTTGAGGTTTGGTGTCATCTCTCTCTCCATAGGAAAACAACGGCCTTACAAAGCACTTGTGCTGGTGATTATGTGTAGAAGGTCTTAGGGACTAATCAGATATATGGTAAACACTTGCACTTAGGTTTCCTAATTATGACAAAGAAAACCCACTGTACCATGTCCCATCTGACACACAGACAAGCCCAGACACACTCAGCTACAAGCATATGCCCACCTGCCTCTGCTTGCATCGCTTACTCACAAACTACAGTTTTTATAATACTATAATTTTTCAGTAAAAGTCTGTGGGGAAAAAAATCTGTGTTACTCTGTACTGTTTTCCCCTCATAAGCATCCCCACCACCACATCTCTCTTTTCTGTTGCTCATCCCCTCCCTAAACCCAAATTCGTCTGATGTCGATGCGTCGTGACTGTCTGCCAAGTGCAGTAATTACAGTACAGCAGTAGGAACTGAACAGTAGAGAGAAAAGCTGCATATCAAACATGACTGCACAGGGCAACTAGTGTAAAAACTCATTCTCAGAACTATGAACTGCTGCATGCCACAAAGCACCAGACCAACAACAATTACCATCTTCATTTTCTCCTTATCTATTTACTTAGTTTAGTAATAGAATACAGTCATAGAAAGTGGTTATACTACTGGTGGTTATACATACTGTATATTGTATAAAATGAGTTACAGGTTTAATCTCTGACAAGCCCACTTTCACACATTTCCCAATGCACATCTATTAGATGCTGTCAATTGATGAAAAGATGAGTACTTTGGGACTCCTTGTGATTTCAGACACCTATGTGCCCACTTTATGTCTAAAAATGCTGAGATCTCACACATTGACTCAGACAAACTCACTCACAAATATACACACACCCACATACATACACACACGGTTGTTGATGTATTGCCGATTACACCGCTATGAATGTACTGGCAGAGGTCCCAGAGCAGTGGATAGTTTATGATGTTGGGAATAATACGCGCGGTTAAAAATAACCTTATTATCGAATGCATCTCAGAGACAATAGTGACGTAGGCAAAGGGGGAAGAATCTCTGACAAGAGATGAAAGAGAGATACTCAGACAGCGTTGGCTGGTGTGGGAGGGGTTACAACGTAATACAGTCACAGATTAGCCAGACATTTAACTGTAACTGTCACTAAAATTAAAGGGAGGAAACACCGACAATAAAGATGTCATCTAAAATACTGAGAGGAGGACACTATATTGTAACAGTGGTGGTTGCATTCTTTGCAGCATCATGCCGAAATGTTCCACAAGAAAACCTACATAATCCAATATAAGTACATTAATCTTAGTATTGTACTACACACTATAGGTCTGCCACTGTTGCCGACTAGCCTTAAAATGCAGTAAGTCTCTCATGAATATTAGGAAGGATGGTCATTTACTCGCTATTCTGATGGTCACTCACAAATGGGTGGTCCTTCATTGGCTGCCCCGTGGCTACATAGTGCCAGAATAACCAAAGGGAGTTATCACTGGGCAGGGATCCTTGCCAGTGGCTGACAAAAGGGCAGGAATGAGAGGGTTTTGCTAATGGGCATTATTTTATCATGCACAACCAACTACAACTCTCTGAAGCTGTAAACACTTAAGCGGTCTGACTGTACTAAGTTAAAAATCAAGGTAAGGGAGGTAGACACATGTAGTGACTGTAGGTGCAACAACATTAAAATATTGAGGCTGGGTAAAGACTCATATTCCCATTCTTCATTAATATCTGACATTTCCCTAGGATGCACTATGCCCTGAAAGTGAAAAAACAACACATACACAACTCCATAGGGGGAAAACTAATTAATAGTAGTGTTAATTTTGTCAGCTATTTTTAGATTTATTCTTAGTCTCAGATAAAATAGTCCATGTTAGTTTTAGACATATTTAGTCAACCTCACCCTTTTTATTTGTAGTAAATTTTTAGTCGACGAAAACTCGAAACATTTTAATCTAGTTTTAGTCAAGACCAAGAATGAGCATTTTAGTCAAACTTCAGTAAACTGCTTTCAAATTACATTTCATCCAGCTATCACAATTAAGTCTTGAAAAATTGCAGAATTAGCAAACCCAATGCAATCTAACTCTTGCAATATGAGTCAATCAGAAAGTAACCAGACAAAAGAAAACCCTTCACAATAAAAAGAACCCTGTACGACAGCTCTGCAATAAATCCTTATAATGTTTTGTCATGACTGTGCCAGAGTCGATTTTATTCTGTAATTTTGTAGGCCTCAGTGGTAGTGTTGTACTAGATTGTGTTAGACAGTCAGCGTTTATAATAGGTTATACACAACAATTTAAATCAATTTATAAAGAAAATATTTGTAACCTCTTTGCACACAAAGCAGGCTAAGTACTAGACAGCAGACTACTGCCCAACAGACTTTATTCAAGCACAAAACAATCCTCTACATTATATGCTGTGCATTTTAACAACCAGCAGAGGTCTCAGACTACATTTAGCTATCACGGACCCGTTCAAATTCGCAGAAACCTGAAATGTGTTTGGTAATTAAGTTGTTTGTGCTTTAACATGGAAAGCATGTTTAATACACCAAAACGAGCAGCTTGTCTTGAGTGAAAGGTTAGCCAACTTAGTTGACTGGGCTACTGACTTTCAGTGAGGCTAAATCCCCATCTGCAAGCAATGTAGCAATTTCACATTGTTGTGAGAGAATAATAGATAAAGTTACACCACTGCCTTTAGTAGTTGGCTTAATATGGCTTTAAAAGTAAAGTAACATTATTTAACATCTTTATGTTAGGTTACCTCAGTTTCTGTGTGATGCTCCGTGAGCTTGCTCATGAGGTTTCTGGTTTTCTTCCCAGTGATTTTGTAGCCACAGGGCAATACTACACTCTCACTTTCTCTCGGTGGCATTATATTTGAAGTGGGACCAAATCTCAACCCATTTTGAGTCAGCCATTCAAAGAAGGACATTTAGTTTATGTCATTGTTTGAAAAAATACTAATTGTGTCTCCTCTTAAGAAAAATTAGGGATTTTGGTGAAGTTTTATTTTTTAAACTTCATTTTAGTCTCGCCTTTTTTTGTCAACAATATTGCATGTAGATATAGTCACAGTGTGTTAGTGTTTAAAAAAGGCTGTTGATGACCATATTTAGTCAAAGTTTTCATTCACAAAATTAACACTAATCAATAACCTCTGGAGAGGGGTTGGAGATGAAGTGTTCACTTCTTTAAAGCTACAATAATGAGTGTATGAGTCCCTCTGAATGTATCAGAATGTGTATGTGTGCGCGTGTACCTGCATGTGAAATTGCAGTCCTTCAACCCAATAGCCAGCAGAGAAAAATGATTCCCCTCTTTCTCAAGGGCAGTGAATTAAGAGCTGTTGCGTGCAATGCCTTTTCCTGCTTCACAAAGCACACCCACCACTTGGAACAGGAAAAAAACTATGGAAAGGTATGATTGTAGATAAACAGTGAATGTGTAGTGCAAGAAAAAGCAAAGCACAGCTCACTGCACTATCATACCCAAATCACTTGGTTGAGGGCTACATTAAAACACTGACCTCGCTGTGTAGTTGGCCCCTACACTGAACCCTAGGTTTCCCACAAAAACGTCCAAGCATGTTCTGGGGGTGATGTAATGAGGGCAGCAAAGTGTGCCTCTGTGTGTGTGTGTGTGTGTGTGTGTGTGTGTGTGTGTGTGTGTGTGTGTGTGCTTGCACAAATGCACTCATACATTATAAACATACATATCAGGAAAGATTTAGCAGTTTCGTGCATTTATGATCATGTACTCGTGCAGTGAATTCCAACAGGTTGAAACATGAGTCTGAACATCAGCCATGGAGACATCAGTGTACTCCATACTGAACACTTACAACATTCTATATAATGTAGATGAGGTGAATACTGTGTCCAATCTATATCAGAGTAGCCAAGAAATATGACATTTCTACAGTGTTGGTTCTATTTATGTTGTGAGTGCACGCTTCACTATAAACATCAATTTCCAGTCACATGATCACAAAAAATGTAGTTATTACCTCTGCCAGGGAGGTTATGTTTTCACCCGTGTCTGATTGTAGGTTTGTTTGTTGGTTCATTTTTCAGTAGGATTACGCAAAAAGTACTGAACTGATTTGCACCAAACTTGGTGGAAGGATGGGTCGTGGCACAGGGAACTCCTATTAAATTTTGGGTGGGATCAGAATTATTTACTGTGAATTTGAATATTTTTCTCTAAAATCTGGTGTATGTTGTTTGACACTGACCTTCGCAGAGGTATGCGTTCCACTGAGTACCATTCTAGTTTACACTGAGAAGTCCACAATCTTCCGTTGTTTTTGTTAACTAATTTGTGACGAACCAAAACCTTCAAAGCACTTAAAGTCACCGTCACTGCGGCATTAATTGTCGGAAAGACACGTTACTGAGTGTGTTCAGAAACAGCATGTATTTCGAAGACAAACAGCTCTTAAACTTTAAACATAATAACATTAACACGTCAGGTAATCTCGCTCTGTGGTTACCTAACATGCTAGCCAGTTACCTTCTCCTCCACACAGTGCAAAAATGATTGACAGATATTTTTTGCTAGCTAAAGGAAAATGTCAGGACACCCATGTCTGGTAAAGAATCTCTTATATTATGAAAGCTTATTGACCATGGCCATTGTGTGCCTTTTCCGGATCATGCCATTTTTTTCCGTGGCATTTCGGAGAGCCACATTGGGCCAGAGCGACACCAAAGGCCAAAGACACTACTGCAGGCAACAAACAGTTAAGGAGTCCTACACCAACTGCACTCTCTCTTTGGTAAATTAAATATTTAATTAAATAATGAAGCCTATATCCAAGTAGAAAAGCATCTACAACTTGTCTAATTTTGGATAAAATTACCATGTAAATCCTACGATAATAATTACTATTATTTAAAAAATAAGCCTCAATATCACAACTACAAGTAGCTGACAATCTTACAGCATCAAAAGCATATAAAAGTAGAAGTATCTTATCTTATCTTTTTCTTTTTGAAGTAGAAATTAATGAATAAACAAGCATGGTTTTCTTCTTTGGCAACTGTCTGTTTTATGACTGTCCATTTTATTTATGTTTGCAAAAACAGCAGCCATTTAAAGCACATAATATCTTAGCCTATGATAAGCTATTTCAGTAAAACAGGTATAAGTAAAAGGAAACTGAAATGGTCACCTCTATACAGTATATGAAAAAAGTCTGCTCAATAGTACAAGCCATACCCAGCACTGGGACATTTTAGCAAAGTGCAGGGGCAAATTTATTAAATGAATACTGAAAGTTAATGATGACAGAAAAAAAAGAAATAACTGATGACAGAAAATATTCAATGAATTTATGAGTGCATTAAAAAAAGAAACACAATATAAAATTTTGTAGTGCATATTAAAGGGGCTATATGTAAGTCTCTGCAGCCAAACATGGCTTCTTGCCAGGAGCAGGTGGTGGTGACCGTTGCTTCCCAAGAGCTTCAGCCCTCATTGCATTTACAACAGGTTAAGAGGTTATAATACACCCCCTGAGCATCACTAGTTCTACTTCTTCGGGGCAAGAAAAGAAGTGAGAGAAATAGAAGCAAAACAAGGGTTAACACTGGCGTTGCTTTCCACCGCGGGAGAAGACTCTTGGCGGGTAAAGGAATGAAGTTTGATGCTGAACTTGCAAGATTTCTTCTAGACTGGTCAGTAAACAGCTGTTAATGCTAACTTTGACTGTGTAGCAATACCAAACCCACATATATCATCTTCAATGTTTATTTGGTGCCATTTTCTGATAGGGCACCATTTATAAAGGGTTGATAAACTGTAACTAATGGCTTTATTAATGGTTAATAGATCATTCACCAAGTCTTTATAGATCAGTTATAAGTCATTAGAGAAAAACTTTAGGGTTGAAAGGTGTGGAAAATCCCCCTCCAGCACAACACTTTTCTTATCTTTTTAGGTTTAGGTTAAGGTTTTGAATTCATTAGGAGACCTCTTCAGTGGACTGTTTGACCACATATCTTCTGGAAAAGGGCTGCAGGAAATCTGGACCAAAATCCTTTTAGAAACTGCTTCTTAACATTTAAAACTGCAGACTTATTGTGGTATAAAAATGTATTAACTTATACATATATTTTGACTTGCAAAAAGTACCAAATAAACATTGAATAAATAAATTTCAATATTCATTGCATTCATTTAGATATTACCGTCCCTGCACTTTACTGATTTGTCTGTTAAAATGCCCCAGCACTGGATTTGGCTTGTACTTTATGAGCAGTCTTCATATATTTGGAAATTTTAATTTTATTTTCACTTAGTTTAGTTTTTCTGAAGTAGCTTATTGAAGGCTGGTGGCTTATTGTTCCAGTCTGATTTGCATGGGAGAGATATCATCCACATAATCAATCTATCTACATGAATTCATACATCATTGTTATATTTGCAAAATCTGATGACTGTGTCTGGGAGTACTTAAAAGATCCTTTTTTCTTTATCTTAACTATGTTTCACAGTTCTATTTCTTTTACTCAAGCATAAATACCTAAAGTTTGATATTAAATGTATGATATTTCTACTTTGTATGCCTTTGAGATCTTGAAATTTTAAGTAATTTGTATTTTAGACTTGAACAGTTGTTTATGTCCTAAATTAACTGGCTTGTTGTTCACTAAAATGCCTCTCACTAAGCTTGTATGAGCTAATGGGATAGTGCCTGCATTTTTGATCCGAAGCATTGACATTTTTTTGGAGCGTGCTCAGCATCATTACCCAGTGCCCATCCTTCCCACATACACACACTTTTACATCTGCATACCTCTCTCCTCCGTTTTTTCAGTCTCCTCTACTGTCTCATATAACCATACACACACCATTTATTCTACTTTCCATCACACTATAGTCTTTGGAAAATTAATATGCAAGTCAGAGGGGTTGTTATGGAGACACAGTCCCAGAGGTTAAGAGCTTCTGTTTCACAGTTGGGCTTGACTCCACTATCTTAAGAGGTTTATTTGGATGAATAGTGTGTAACGAGTGGCCTTGCCAGTCTTGGGTTTAACCTTATATATAGTACATCATAATGCATGCAGGTTTGATTCCTCTCTCGGGATAATTAACAGACCTCCTGTAGTATGGGGTCACCTTCCTTGGGCCCTGAGAAGAGGAACATGCAGAAGCACAGACATAAGTAGAAACAGAAAGGTCCATGGACAGACACACACACGTGTTTAATATGCAGTTTATCCTATGTTAAAAATTTTTTCCAGATGGACCAATAATGGTTAAATGTTGGGATCCAGTACTGTCTGCAAAGCAGTGATACATCAAGAACCTAAGTTCAAGTAAATCAAGTAGGTTCAGTTAATTCATACCTAAACCTGTTATCATACCAACACCAACAAAATGCTGATTCATACAAGAGTTGGTCCCAAAGCTGAAAAAAAAAAAAAACAATTAAACCAAACAAATAGTACAGTCACAAAAATGTTTGCCAGATTTACGGATAATTGGAGTCATTCAATGTTTCAAAGAAGCTAAAATTGGTTTATAGTGTAGCTGTTGGGGAAAAATATGTGCCTTCATTTTGCTAAAGGCTTTTGAAGATGCCTTTCTGCCAGACACAGGCAGCTGCAATAGCTTTACCTTTGGCAATGGGAGGCAAAAAACACATGCATCTCTCCTTCACACACACACACAAATTCAAATTCTACAGCCAAATACACATGCACATGTAAACCACACTGGAGCCACTCACACAGCTCCAATTGATGTATGAGAGAAAGTAATTAGTGGGAATAATTCAGTGGAGCATCTCCTCTCATCTATCCCTTGGTGGTGTCACTACCCTTAGCAAAAGGTAATTACCTGTCACTCTCTTAAACTTGAGGGGACATTTACTGTGTGTGAGTAAATATTTTTGTGTGAGTATGCACATACAGCCCTTTAATAAAACAACTTATTGTAGTTGCATTGAAACTTCAATTGTTGTTGTCTTGAACCTAAACCCCTTTACAATTACTCACAAAAAAGACCAGTATCTTGTTTTGAGAATCTTTTCAGTCCACGTCTTCAGTCACAAAACTGCTCAGCTGATTGCAGCAGAAGCAGGTAATGTTCTGATATGGAAAGTTGGTCAAGATCCGGTTCTTCCTGAAATGGGCTTCATATCAACATATTGCTTTGTATTTGCATTTTCTTGGCTTTATGGGCATTCTTTTAGATATGAATATTTAACCATGAGCCTAATTATGATACATAAAACCTAGAAAAGAGAATAAAATATCTCCTATAAGGTTAACTCACATTTACATACAAGGAATAGTCTCAGATTGAGATAGCAGATTTTGTATAAAAATGTTCTTTAGTAGAATCATTTCTATGCCTATAAAACCTTAGAGGGAGAAATAGAGAGAAAGAGCGAGAGAAGAATCAGTGATGAAAAACAGGGAAAAAAAGAAGCAGAAAAATCAATCAAGCAGCATATCCCAAAAACTGGATATGTTTGCCCAATATAATGTAATTAAGGTGTGGTTTTAGAAAGAACACAAAACTTAATGATAATAAGCTACACCTGAGCACAGAACATTAAGGAATTTAGGGCCAGTATTAGGTCTGCTGGCCAGAGAAACAGAGAATGGAAAAATATTACATCATGGACTATGTGTTATTTTGTTGGCAGTCAGGAAAGTAATTCCATTACATAATATACATTTCATTTCAGATTGTACAGGTATAATAGTTAAAGATTAGTTTGGTGCTATTCAGGGCTACGTTGGTGTAATCCTCACAGCCCCTTTGGGACAACACAGACCCCCACTGACACTCATATACACAGACTAAGTGTTGTAAGTGTCGAGGCGTTTGTTAATCTTGTAAACATCCTTTTACTGATCTCTCATTAATTCAGCCCAGAGGATGACAAGGAGAAAGGGAGGTGGAGAAAGGGAGGTAAACAAAGGGAGGGAGGGAGGGAGAGAGAGAGAGAGAGTGAAAGAGAGAGCGAGAGAGAGAGAGAGCAAAGAGAGAGAGAGAGAGAGAGACAAGCACTTGAAATTGAGTCAATCAACCACCAGTGTAAAGGCAGCTCTTTCCTGTCTTTTACTGATATGCTAATGCAAATGGTGCTAATCACTTTTCTCAAAGACTGCTTTTGGAACAACTTGCAAGGCAAGGGCTCTAAATCAGATTTTTCATAATTATTCAAAATACTTGTTGTATCCATGTGTTGATGACCTCTTTTTGTAAGCAAGTAAAGATCTGTGGGGCATAAAGCCAGCCTTTGATACAAAGAAAATCATTAAAGGTACAGTTCAAGATTAATTCACTGAATTGTAGTGATATCCATACAAAGACAACACAATTACCACAACCAGTTGGTCCTGTTGGATTAAAAACTACTAAACACATATAGGCCTGACAATAACTACACACAAAATGGGGTGTAGTGGAACAAACATAAATGGCCATGAATTGTATTGGCTAAATAGCTACGTATTTCTATTTTAAGATGAAGCTATAGCATAAGAAAAAAATATCGTATCCCTATACTGAATGTATGTTGTATGAACTTGTTCATCCAACAGTGTGTGATGCTGGACTCATGGGGGTGCATCTGCAGGCCAGTCTGGAAGAGAGACCATTCAAATCAGAGCAGACACCGAGACAGATGGCGATTTTACACCAGCATGGGAAAAGAAGTGGCTGTTTAACATCAAACCTCAGCACATTACTTTGAAACCAGCTGGCCAGTCACAAAAAGGGATTGTGAATCTGGGGAAGCAGCCAGACTCTTAAGCAGAGGTGCTGGAAAATGGTGAACCAGTCAAGATGGAAAACAGCCCTTCCATACTACTTTCTAAGATATCTGCATAATTATGATTCAATTTGCATGTTCTGGAAGATAGTGACTAAGGCAAATGATAAAAGGCAGGCAGGCAGAAGGACAGACAAGTGTGCAAACAAACATTTAAGCCCTGCAATTCTTAACTTAAAACTAAGCCTGGAACACCAACAAATGAAATAACTAGTTAACAGTCCATTAAAATACGTAACAGCTATTATCCTTCCTCTCTTTTTGTCACTCTCTGAGCCTCTACTTTGCATTAAATCTTATCTGTACTTGCACTTGCTATCTCCTCACTCTCATCTCCTCCATCTCTGCATCCAACAACTGAAGTGAGTTTGCATAATTACTGAGTGTAACTGCCAGCCAATGGTTGGAAGCTGAATAACATTGAGAGAGCTGATGGTGAGTCTGATGAAGCTAACAATGTTCTGGTTGATGCCTTGGGGCAATGGCTGTCACAGTACATGCTGATGTGTTTCAACATTTGCCCTCTCTCTGTTTAAGATCCTGAAATCCAAATATAAGTATTTCATGATTATCATGAATATGAATCAAAACACATTTTTCTAAAATATTTTAATATTTGCTTGAGTTTGAAAACTTAAATTAAATTCTGATTTAATAATATAAAAAAGCACATTTAAAATGTGCTTCAGAAATACAGCCAACATAATTGAAGGGAAAAGAATAATTACTGCTCGAAATCAATTTCTAACCATACTTACTATGCAAGTGATTCATAAAATTTCAAATACTCAATCAAGGCTGTGCGACAAGTGGATAGAGATATAGTTATTGTGTGTAAATTATTATTTCCCATGACAATGCAGATTAATGCGCTCTAAGTGTGCCTTTAGTCAGTAAAATGCCTCTCCATTCTCAAGGTCTGAGTGGTATTCAGTTGTGTTAATGACCCATCACGCCTCATTTTCATCATTTTATCTGCCTTGGGAGGAGGTAAGTGGTGTTGCCTCAGGTAATGCACCTCATCAACAAGCATATATCCCACTTTTAGGTCTGATCTCCATTAAGCCAATACTGAATACTCTGGACTGGGACTGTTAGCTGCTAAAAAATGAGCAAAGAGATGTTTTAGCTATTAAGAACTGACTAAAAAGGGTTGTGCTCGCTTACATGTTAAGTCCAAATCAGTAGGTCAAGATACTCAAACTCTCCTTTAAAATATAAATTAATCAGCTAAGACACTATTCTTTCATGCTGATTTAAATGAACACGTCTTGGCAAGCAGTATGCTCAAAATCGCCCCTACAAAACCATCATGACACCATTGCTGAATTATTGCTGTCACAGATGTCTTATCACATTAATGTCTGTTGATTATACACTTTCAAGATCAAAGTGACAAAGAGCAACAAACTTGTTGTTGCATACAGAACAAGCACACTTGCTGAGAGACACACAACACTTGTTTCTCATTGCCTCACTAATTCAGCAATGCCTGTCAGTACACCAGAACAGAGAATACAGCTGGTGTTGTGTGGCAGTCACTTTACACTGAAAGTGTTGGACCAATTTTAGGCTTGGGTTCATAGGCTGCAAAATGTGCCAAAAATGGGAGAATATGTGAGACAGTTAGGGTTCAGTGGGACCCAAAAAAAGTGTGTGTGTCTATGTGGTTGGTTGAATTTGAGGAAAGATCTGAGGAAAGATCTTGACCATGTCCGTAGTTATATTTTTTTTGGAGGAATTTTCATAAATATAAGATTAAACAAACTAAACTGCCATCCTATACTAGTGGAGCAGTGTCGGCAGGTATATGTCTCCAAAGGTGCACTGCATACAAGTTGTTTTGACTTTATACGTAAACATCTTCCTAGGGCCTCTAGATTATTGAATCAAATCTACCACAGAAATTATCACATAATAAACTGAAATAAAACTAGAAAAAAATATAAATGCTACATTCATGTTAAATGATACAAACAGAAAAAAGACTATTATATGTCTCTACTGAAATGTATACCACCATGAACATGAATGCACCATTTTACTTGTGAGCAAATGCTGGAAAAACCAATCCATATCAAATATGTTCCAATATTTTCTGTACATTTTGCAAGACCCTCCATTTCCCTAATCCCAGTCAGGCTGCCTGTAAAGGAAATAAAGATAAGATCTGCACATCTTTTATCCTCCATCTCGACATGTCCCCCTATCTACCAACCAAAAATAGATAAGCAACATGAAACAGATTTAGGCAAAAAGAAAATTAAGTCATCATACATATTTA
Source organism: Xiphias gladius (assembly GCF_016859285.1). Lineage (NCBI taxonomy): Eukaryota > Metazoa > Chordata > Actinopteri > Istiophoriformes > Xiphiidae > Xiphias > Xiphias gladius. Next base: position 14,649,113 of record NC_053407.1, on the reverse strand, counting down.
ACAGAGAGATGATAAAGATGTTTAAAATGTGAAAGCATCCTGATAACTATCACTTCCATTTTGTAGTTAGCCATTTAAAGAGTTAACAACAATTAAATGTTTTCATCTTTCCTCATCATCTTTAAACTCTTCTTTCTGTGCCATTTTCCATTACAGATGGGTAGATCTGACATTAAGGCAAAATTTAAATCTCATATTAGCACATGTATAGGTACCATCTGGAAATGATGTTTAGGTTTTTGTCAAAATTGTCTTGTTTAAATCATATTTTTTGAGGCTTTAGTCTGGGGTGCTGCTATATTATGTTGCCTGTTTGTGTTTTGAAACCATGTTATTGTAATCAATATAAAAACACTGTCAGAACATCTGGTGTATAACAATCTTAACTCATATACAGTACAGTGATATTTACCTCAGGCTTTTTTCTTGGTTATCCTATTTTTCTTTTTTTACCGCCAACTCTGTGACTTTTCCAATAAATATGGCAACCTTGCAGACTCATTTGGTCTCTCAATTTCAAAATAAAAAGCCTAGTAACAATTCAGATTCACTTTATGAGATGAACTACATTTATGCTCTCACTCTCTATTTTACCAATTCCCTTTACCTTACTGTTCACTTAATAAAGTAAAGAAGTACAAATGCTGCGTATTTTAAAAGTACAAGTGCCATGTTCAACTGCACTGCACTGTCTAAAAACTAGAATGAGCTGCACGTGAGCCATCAAGTGTGACCAACAGCTGATCATTGATCAGCACTGTCTCATATGTTTGACCACTTCTTGTGCACTTGTTTTCTTTTCATTTCAAACCTTACAGATACAAAATAACTACTCTGGGCTTTGATAATGATCCAAAGAGCTCTCCATCACTGGCTACACTGATGCAAGCATGTAATCACAACACCCAAGATCAACAAAATCCTTCTTTAGAGACACATACCATGAACCGTGTTCAGGCCAGTTTTCTGAATGGATAGGCAGGGAACTCAGAGGTCCGTTCAGTGTCAACGAATAGAAGAACCAAAGCTGTCCATGTGTGCTGTCTTCTGTGGGAATGCAGGATCTGGAAGCAGTCACATGAGCGTGAGAAGTAACAGAGGTAATAGGATCATGGCTGTCCATCTGGCCTCATCCCAACACGCTGCACAGGCTATAAATAACACCTCAACAGCTAATTCTGTTGATTTACTAATTCTGTCCCTACTACAAAGACAATTTAGTGTGCTCATGCAACCAAAGGAAAACAAATGGTTATGTCTTGTTCTAAAGGAATTTCGGGGACATTTTGAACCCCCGTTAATTTAATGATTTAATGGTTTAACGCAACAACCACAGTCTTTTTGGAGCACTTTATCTAACTTTTTCACATAAATAAATGTGCAATTTACTACTTTCTATTGCCAAGGATTCTTCACAGTAGTGACTCAGTGATGTTCTTAGGCTTTTATATTTGCTGATCCAAACACAATGACCAGTTTGGGGGGAGGCCTCTTTCCCAAAAAGTGTCCTCTGCCCACAGGAAGTGTTGTGACCCTCTTACTTACACTTCTCATCAAAATGTTTTGCAGAGTGTGTTTTAGAAAATGAGAAAATTTTTGAAAATTTGTGAACATATATAGTCTGGTGTCTCAGACACCAGGCCTTACAATAAAGGCCTTGACTAGTTCAGTCAAGGCCTTTTTAAACTGTTCAAAGCCCCATTCCTTTATGATACTTTCCTTGTTGCAGCAAAGGCAAACAGTGCCACGGTGCTCCAGGTATTACAGCTCTCAGAAACGCCCCGCTGAAACACTGGAACCTATTCCAGACACCAGCAATGCATTGCATAGCAAGTAAACCAAGGAGCATCACAAACAAATAAATATCCACCAGCAGATCCATGCTAACAGCAAGTGATAACAAGTGATGCAAGTGGAGCCGCAACAGTTTAAAACAATGGCTACTTGTTCCTATTTCAGTGGACTTTTTTAAAAGATGTTTTTGGCATTTGGCCTTTACTGAATAGTTGACAGTGAAGTGACAAGAAACATGGGGTGAGGGGGTTTTCTGTTGAGATTTGAACTCAGGAGAGTTGCGTGCTTTGCGTGTCAGGTCACCCATTTCATCAACTAGTTGGAGATGAAAGGAGGCTGTCAAAATGCTGTCTAAACCCTCCTGCTACAACAGTACCACAATGAAACTTAATCCACCAACATTTTTCCAAATTACTGTGTGACACTACAAAATATTATAAGAAACCCTTAAAGGAAAGCTGTGATGCAAAGCATATTTTCTTATTGAAGAGATACTCAGCTATCAAACCTACAGTACAGTTTCTTGTCAGAACTGGACTGACTCCTTAGATTACATGTGCACTGTTCAGCTGTATTTAACAGCAAAATATAAGTATCTTGTAAAACTCAGTAACAGGCAAGGACTTGGGCTGGCATCAAGGCCAAAACAATTGATTGGGACATTTCTATACAATCTTGTTGATATGACAAGACACCAAGCAACTTTGAAAAATAAATGATTATTTATTTTGTCAAGTTATAGGAAAATGGGTGTTTCTTTTACTGCTCACTTTAAAGCAATTCTTGGTGTATCTCCCACTCTCCTGGGATCTGTCAGTTTTTGTTATATGAGAAAGCAGAAATACAATTTTAATTTTGAATGGTAAATAATGTTCAGAATCTCTCCATTACAACCTGAATCTGAGAAGTGAGCAGCATAACATATGAGGTGTTCATTAATTTTTATCAGTGACACACTGAAGTAACAATAATGTCATTTGAAAACTGTTTCACAAAATAATTTTTGTTAGTTATTTTGACTAACAGAGCAGTCTTACTTACTATCCTTTTCAACATCAAAAGTGGTCACCAAAAGTGATACATTTGAGTTACAGAAGTAGCAAAGAAAGGAGAAAGAAGAAATTATACAGCAATAGCAAACAGTGCCAAACAAACACAGAAAAAAGCACTACCTAAAGGAAGTCAAACTTAGTCAATAAAACTTGGAAGGATAAAAAACAGGTTAACGGCTCAGGGGAAGGAAGCTCAAAACGGAACAGATGGAAGGGACATCAAGTAAAGTAAATATCAGAAATGCCTTTACCAAAATATAATGAAAACATTTGATCAGTTTACATTTACTCACCATTTAACCAACTACTATACGGAGTGCCTGTACCTGAACTGAGGCACTTCAATTTATATGTGTAAGAACTAACATACTGTACTGTAGGTCCAATGCTAAAATTACTGCAAACAAGACATCTGAGCAATCTCTGTCAGAACTGAGCATATTCCATCTACTGGTCAAGCCTGTGAGTTGCTGTTGAAAGCTCCAGAAAAGGCTAGTAAGGGGACCATATACAGTCCAGGCCGCAAATATTTGGACAGTTACACATTTTTTTTGTTCTTCAGGTTGATGTTCAGCACATTCAATTTGAAATAAAATAATGTATACTACATTAAAGTGCCAAGTCTCTGTTTTAATTTGAGTAGATCAATATAGAAAGAACTAGTGTTAAGCGCTCTGAGTGGTCGATAAGACTAGAAAGCGCTATATAAGTGCAGTCCAGTTATTATCTACCACCTTCAGCTCCTGCTTGTTGTGGGTCTTTCTGCCTTTAGTCTGGTCTTCAGCAAGTCAAGTGCAGCTAAGTCAATTGAGATCAGGTGACTGACTCGGCCAGTCGAGGATATTCCACCTCTTCACCCTGAAAAGCTCTTGGGTTGTCCTGCCTAGTGATGAAATTGTCCCATGAGTTTTGATGCATTTGACTTCGTCTGAACACGCAGAAAGCTCCTGTATACTTCTGCATTCATCTTGCTGGTTCCGTCAGCAGGGAAATCATCAATAAATGCCAGTGTGTCAGTTCCATTAGCAGCCATACGAGCCCAAGCCATAACAGAACCGCCGCCATGTTTGACAGATGAGGTGGTGGCTTTGGGTCATAAGCTGTTCCTTTTTATTCCCTCCACATTTTCCTCTTTCCATCATTTTGATATTCGTTGATTTTTGTTTCATCAGTCCTTAGAACTTTGTTCCAGAAGTCCACCGGTTTTCTTTTTGTGTGTTTTTGTGAACTGCAGTCTGGCCTTTCTGTCCTTGAGGGTTTACCAGGGGTTTGCATCTTGTGGTGAATCCTCTAAGGTTATGGTCATGAAGTCATCTCTTGATCGTTGACAAGGGAACATGTCCGCCTACATCCTGGAGAGTAAAGGGGTTTTTCTTCACCATGCAAAAGGTTTTCTACTCATCCACAAGACTTCTGCTCCTCACCCTACCAGGTCATTTGCCATTTTCTAGTTTTCCTTTACACAATAGCTTTTTTTAGAGTTTACCCAACTGCTGATTTTGGCAAACTAACCAATTTTGATATGGCCATGATAGATTTTTGCTTTTTTTTTTGAGTGACATTATTATTATCTTCACTTGCATTGTCATCTCTTTACTCTTGACAGACAGCTCCACCTCAGTCTAAATGTCAACTCTCAACCCTAAGTCAACTCTGAGCCATGTGTGAACTTTTTCTCTGCATGAACTAATGTTGAAACGACGCAGAGCTGCCAATGAAACAGTTAGTAGCAAAGTGAACAATTACTTTTGAAGCCTTGCAATTTTGGCACCATGTGTTTAAACGGCTATATCTCACACAGTTCTTTCTATATTGATGTAAACCTACTCAAAATAAAGCTGAGACTTGGCACTTTAATGTACAATCCATTATTTTATTTTAAACTGAATGTGCTGAAGCACCGAACCTGAAGTAAAAAAATATGTGTAACTGCCCAAATACTTAAGAGTCTGGACTGTGTTTGGACTTTACTTACCACTGTCATTCTGATCCTCAACATTGTAATTTTACTACTGTTGTTATTGTTGTTTACTCTGTTTATTTGACATCTCTTGCATGTCTGTCCATACTGGAGGAGAGATCCCTCCTCTGTTGTTTTTCCTGAGGTTTTTTGTGGAGACCTTCCTTTTCAAAACTGAAGGTCTAAGGTTAGGGCGTGTTTTATGTTTTACAGACTCTAAAGCTTTTGTGATATGTGATTTTGGGCTTAAGAAAGAAAAAACTGACTTACCATGAATGAAGACTTTTATTCACTTTTAATTAAATAATAATAATAATTCTACTGTTTACAAGGTCAAGAATGAACTTTCATGTTCAAGTATCTTTTTTTCCTAAATTTTAATGGATACATCTTTCATAAAAACCAAAAAACCCCCCCAAAAAAATCAAATAGCTGTCCTAAGCGCACAAAACAACACAGAAATACAAAGTCCTTACTAGGCGGTAAAGGGTACAGTCCATTTGCACTTGCATGGAAGATGAGAAATTTCAATCGTGTCCATATACAGTATCTTCTGGTAAGCAGAAGCTGCATTTTCTGCATATTTCTGTATGCCTTCAGTGCCATGTCCTCCTCACGTTTATGACATCTGCAACGACATATGCAGATGTCATAAGTCTCCATACAAATGAGAGAAACCTGAAATGTCAAAACGCTACCCTTTTATCAGCTGCACGCCTTGCCTAACTGTCATCTCCAACGCCACACACAGATACACACTCCTCTCACCTCTGACACACGGTAATCTGATTCAAATCAAATTAAGGCTTACGCAAGTGACAGCCCCCCTGGTCCCTTAGGTCCATCACCTGTTTGAGGTCTATGAGAGAGACAAGACAGGATAGCGGGGAAGAGACACAATGAGACAGAGAGAGGGAATACTGCTGTGAGAGGCAGTTGATCTGCAATGCTGCTAGAGTCTTTGGTGTCTGCATGTCAAATACCATTGCACTCCATAGGAATACGATAATGAGGGGTGCACACAGAGGGAATGCCAAATGAGATATCAAACACAGAGGAGAACTCAGAATCACAGAGCACAGCACTGAGTCATTTAATAAAACATAGATGGAAAGAGTGCCTGCCTACATTGTGTTTCAATACTATTATTCATCTGGGTTGTGACAACACACAAGGTGGTGCAGGCCATAGCATCTGAATACCATGACTTCAATTTCTCAGGGCACTTTGTGCAATAGTCCTATGATAATGTGTCCTTAGCTAAAGTTCATTTGGCATTCAAGGGTAGGCACTATCCAAAGATCCCATTAAAACTCTCTAAACCTGAGATTAAACATAAACTCCCTGTTGTTATAGGTATTTTTATAGTTTGATATAGTGTTGAGACGCAACAGTGAACTATGTCCAATTTATCAATATTTAACGGTGACGTTACTTTACTTTATGTGGTAATAGGCTAGTAAAAAAGGCATACCAACAAAAAGCATAAACTGCCAACTTGTGGCAAAAGCGCTGTACATAATAGTCTACGTCAGAGTTTGTGTCCCTGTTTTGACAGCTCTTCATATCATTTAACAGACTTGGTATGCAAAATAAAAAATATTGCCAATTTTAGGGCACCTAAAAAATGTTGTAGACTAAGATTTGACCAAAAAAACAAAACAAAAAAAAAAAAAAAAAAAAACAAACATACTAGGAGAATGTACTCACTCTTAGGGAAGAATAGGCTATTACTTTTATGAACCTGAGAAATTTGGGGGGTGTGTAACCACAACCCTCCTCAATCTTGGGCCGGATGCAATTTAAAACATCCGAGGAGATCTTGACCCTATACAATGTGAATTGAGGCAGCTGGTTAAAAAAAAACAGTATAATATTTGCTGCCATTTCGTAGAGTTGCTAGCTGTACATACTGCACTTATCATTAAATTAATGGACGTTAGCTAGTTGTTTACACTTTCAAACCACTTAGCTCATGACTTAATTAACGGTCCTGTATGATAACTAATACTTACACACTTTTTGGAACAAATTGACACTTTTCAAGCAATTTACGTTAACAAAGTAACGTTAGCCTTCCTGCAAAAATTTGCAAACAGGGAACTTTACCTGAAAAAGCACTCGGAAGTGGCCAGTAGCTGTGGTCTCTCCCCGACAAAACCGACCAGAGACGAGATGAGCTAGTGCGCTGCCAGGTGGTCAACAACACAACGTCGTCAAAATAAAAGCATCCTAGGTAAGTTGCGTTAAAACCATCTATCTAGTAAGGGTGGGAAACTTTTATCTTGAAAATCCATTCAGATGCTTCATACAACGTGGCCGAAAGTGTGTGGAAACACTTGTCATCCTATTTACTTTTGGTATACTTTTGTTCTTGGTCTTTTTCACGGTTTGGGTTAGGACCTTTTAAAGGAATAGATAAATAAAAATTGTATGGTACAACGTACAGTACTTTTTTTAAAAGTAGTATGCTTCACGCGTTGTGCCAACAGTGGGGTGAAGGCCCTTCCTGGCTCTGTGCACAAAGCGAGGTAAAAAAAAAAAATGGGTTTGACATGCACAGAGCCCTGACTTTGAAACCATCAAACTCCTTATTATTTCGAAAACCAACTCTGTGCCAGAGCCAGTGGTTAACCTCACAGACGCTCATGTGAAATAGGAGCAAATCCCTGCAACCAGGTTCCAAAATCTTGTGGAAAAGCTACCCGGAAGAGGCGCGGCTGTTTTATCAGCATATGATTTTGAATGAAATGGTCCTCACATGGATATAATCTTTGGGTGTTCACATACATCTGTTCATGTATGTAGTGTGCACAGCATCTATTTTGTGGCCTGTGTGAAGCAGAGGATCACTGCTTTTCCCTCTTTTCTTTACGTCATCATCTCTCATATCTTAACAATACTCTCCTTCAGCGTTAATTTATTAAAGTGAGTATGGGATTCCACCCTGAAAAATGAGGATTAGTTTAAATTGTATTTTAATTTACTTGCAACTACCTCAGTTAAATGATGTATAATGAAGCCCATTGTATTATTAGGTGGTTCGTGCACCATATTTCCCCACATATAGTGCAGAAAAGTTAAAAAAAAACCCTGAAAAATATTTCACATTCTCATCCTGGTGGTGTGTGTCTATTGGGGGTATTTATAAAAATGTTTGAGGGTCCCAAATCTATAGTGTAGCAGCGTGGGTGACTTTGACATTAAAAAAAAAAAAAAAAAAAGAGGCAGATTGATCTCAGCATTCACTATTGCATTAGCATTCTATTTTTTGCCAGAAGGTTTTGTCCCCATTTAGATTCATAAATATGATTTTCACCTCAAGACATGAATTAACTTTCTATAAACAGTATTCCCAACATCTCAACTCATTTATCTCCTCCTACAACCTTATGTCAGATGGAAGAGACAATCTTAGAAGAACTGAATGTATGAGCCAAGGAATATCCCTGAATGCATTGTACTGTACTGAGTTAAGTGCTGGAGGGGAAAACAAAAAAAGAGTCAAGTGTTTACAGCAACAGGGAAAAGGAAAGGGGACAAAAATTCTTCAGGACCTACTTTCTGGTGCTGTCAACCTGTCTTTATGAAAAATTAGCTGTGACACTGCTAAAATTGCAAATCATGGGCTACTGTGTATGAGTGTGTGTTTGTGTGTGTGAATGTGAAAGTGTGCATGTGAGATTTGTGTATGCGAGTTTATGAGTGCGTGTTGTGCATCTGAGAACACATACTGGGCAGAGGATGCATTTTTAGCATTTTAAATTGATGCCAAAGTCAGCAAGTCCCAGCAGTCACCTGCGCATAGATTTATGTATCCATGTCTTTTAATAGATAAAGACAAGGAACAGGACACTTTAGAGATGATAACAGATATTTGCTATCATGTTTTTGTGCTTTCATTGTCCGAGTCACACAAAAACCCACACCTGTTCATCTGAAATTTCTCAGTCAGGCCAAATCTTAAATAGCACACAAGCCTTTGTATGTTATAAATATCATCAGCAGCACCACCCTGTACAAAACAATTTGTGCTGGTCTACAAACCCAGAAGGAAAGGCTGATGCCATTCCCATACTTCCTGCCTACCAGAGCAGAACAATGAGCACGACTGACCTTCACTAAGACGATGTGGATGTAGGGTTATTGGAGGGTCACATATAAAGGATGAACTTGATTCTGCCTTTGATAATTCTCCTTGGGTCTGAAGGGTCTACGAGAGAATGTGATGCCGTTCAAAGGCTGTAATGACAGGACACACAATGCCCTCTCAGACAGCTCATAGCTATTGTAATGACTGAAATGCGTTCTTTGTCGTATATTATATTATTATTACTTGGTGCTGATATTGAACTCTGGCTCCATAAGGCAGCAGAGGGGAGAGTGGGTCAGTATACGGGGATAGATGGCTGTGCGGGCTGTTAGCCTTGGCAGCAGAGCCTCAACAATAGATCTGTGATGTGGCAAACTGGTCTCCAGCTGTATGCTTGGACACATGGGGCCACTAACGCAAACAAAGATACAAACTGTCCTCTATGCTGCCTTGGCAGGAGCAACCCTCTGGGCAGTCCCACACGCCATCTCCACCCCACCCCTCCACTCCCTTTTTCTCTTTTCTCTGTCTCTGTCTCTCAAGATCTCCGCTGGACTGTTGCCCAGCAAGCAGTGGAAAAGCCCCTTTTAAAGCAATAGTAAAAGATAGAAAAGTAGTACAGGCAGTGTGAGGAGAAGGTTAGGTGGCTGTAGTGAAAAAGTTTTAAGAATGGGGGTGATGGTGTAAATAAATGCTGAAAAAACACCCTGTAAAGAAGAATTTCATGAATCGAGTAAGCAGATCGGATTAAATCAAAACGTGGTAACTCAATAAATTAATTATACAACTACAGAAAATGCGAGAGATTTCTAAGATGGGTTGAGACAACAGAACATCTGGCATTATTATTGGCCTGCATTTTGTAAATCATTTTGTCATTTTCTGTGGAGTAATTTATAACTCGAAAGAAACCAAATAGACAAGCAAAGTCTGCTGAGATATCATCGTCATATGCAGTTTTTTGTACATGAAGCAGGTTTTGCTGAGTTGGATAAAAGCTGTGAAAAACTGCAGGCGTTTTTACATCAGCCCATCAGCCAGAACTGCAAGTATTTATTGTTTTTTATTCAATTATATTTTTAAAAAAAAAGTAAGTGTACTTATTGTAAAATTGTCAAACATTTCAGCAAACTTTCCCAGTTTTACAAAACCTGCCATTACGTTGGTGGAATAGCAGGTTTCAGTCCTGTATGTTTTAATGGAGGGAGCAACAGTTCCCTTTCATTTCCATTTGGATAATAGACTGTTCCTTTAACTCTTTTTTTACACTGTCAAATAGAACAAGTTTGAGGACATGAGTGTCATTTAGACTGAAGTACTCCGGCTGTACATCCATAGCAAATATACATGAGGATTATAGAGGATTAATCTCTCTATGATTTGTTTTGTGAATGGGCTCTAGATGTAAATGAAGTGGGATCATTGTTATTGATCTGTGACCACATGCCTACTGAGAATGATAGTGTTAGTGATGAGTGTCTATACTAGGAATATCGATTAGCTGTTGAAAGCTTCAATAGAAACAAGTGAATGCAAGATAACAAGACACAGTGATTCACAGTAAACGGGGGAAACACAATATCGCATGACAGTCTTCCACAGCCACTGAGGAGAAAGACAGAGAGAAAGAATTAATGAATTGACAAAGAGACAAAAAGCATAAAGACAGACCAGTGTGCAGATGAGCAAGAGAAGGGTGGAGAGATGGAGAGAGATGGATGACTTGCACCTGGCAGGAGGGAGATTGATTAATTGTTTGTGAAGAAGGAGAATATTGAACGGATAATGGAAAGGAAAACAGGAATAAAAAGACAGATAAAATGATTGCCAGAAGTATAATGCTCTGGATTTGTGTGGATATGTGGTGGTGGATGTTGATTGAAGGTTGATAATTATGAAAAAATGTGTAACATAAAATTTGAGAAAAAAACAAATGGCTCAAAGGGGGAGAGAGAGAGAGCGAGAGAGCGAGCACAGGAGGAAGTGAGAGTTTGGGGAGGGAAGTATAATGAACCAAATCAGAGTTCATCTCCGGGTTTTAAACCAATCCTAGTTTCTTCCTCTGTTAATCCATCATTAACTGTTCCCACATCCCTGCTGCCAAGCTCGCATTTGTGTAGTCCTGGGTGAATAAACAACCTGATAAATGAAGGTCAGAACCAGACAAAGTGCCCACTCTCAAAACTGTTGCTGTGGGGCCGCAAGTAAACCATTTACTGACCTGCAGTGTGGAGTGTATGTCAATGTTTAAACAGCCGCATTTTGTCAAGTCTGTGATGTCACTTTATTTCATATTTCCATGTAATTAATGTTAAAGATTCTATTCTTTGTTCACCTTGTCTCACATGCACTGCAGTTTTTCTGATAGAATGTTTTGATGGGTGTGAACAGCTGGTGGTGTAAAAAAAAAATGGACTCTACTTTTTTCACTGTGTGTGTATTTGTCTGCATAGGTGTGTGTGTGTGTGTGTGTGTGTGTGTGTGTGTGTGTGTGTGTGTGTGTGTGTGTGTGTGTGTGTGTGCGTGTGTCCGTGTGTGTGTGTGTGTGTGTGTATGTTTGTGTGTGTGTGTGTGTGTGTGTGTGTGTGTGTTTTGCAGAAAGATAGATAGCCGGCGCTGGTGTGCAGCTCAGTGTTTAGCCATGCAGAACACAGAAACAGTAATCAAACAGAAAGGCAAAAACAGACCGCCATGACTACAACCTGGAACACCTGCTATCACACATTTGACTGGGCTTCAGTCTCCAACCCACCATTAAAGATTTGCTCTGCAAATAGCTGTAGCAACCTGGGAATATGGTTAGTCATTAGTGAAGGACACACATGTAAGAGGTTGTGGGTTTAGGAAATACCACAAAGCTACCTGGTGAGAAGAGAATTTTAACAATTTGGAGGGGTATTACAGACAAGATAGGCATTGTCACATCATGTGGTCCTATTGCTACTATAGTCTATTAAAAATCAACAAAAATAGCATTTTGTATTGTCCTAAATTTCTAGTCAGACTTCAGGAATTGTTCATTTAGTTATTAAGAATGGAATCAATCTATTGTTCAAATGTGTAAATTTGTGAAGAAAAACCATTTTGCTTCAATGAACCTTTACCAAGTCATGTCACTTTATTCAGAGAATGAAAAGTTGATGGAAAATGCACTGAGACTTAAAATATAAGTCATTTTAAGACTCAGGTTGAATTTCATGTTTCTTTTTTCCTCCAGATGAACAGTCCAAATATTCTTTATGCATGACTTAGAAGCAAAATGGAAAAGGAGACAGTCGTCCCCAAGCAGATATAGATGAGCACAAATCCCTACCCGAGTTGAATTTTGATTTTGATTAGGACTGATGGAGATAATTATATATTATGTTCTGAGTTGAACTCTTTTTGAAGATGTTTACAACACTCACTGTAGCATAGCTGCAGCAGCATTTATTGTTGCACAGTTTGTCTGAACAAACCCAACCACTGGAAGAGCTGAACTGAACTAACTCTGACATGGCTGTCACAAAAGTCATTTAACGAGACTAATATGCGTGCCAACACATACACATACAAATATGGACACACACACTCTCGCCCTATCTCTCTCTATACACCCGTAATAATTGACGATTAGCTATATCAGCATCATCAAACCTCAACGCATCACTATGGGGTAGTTTACACAGACAACCGTACCCATGATAATAATAATGGAAATGGATATTACTCTTCATCAGCCATGAAACAGACTCTGATTACAGTCATTATTAGTTATGGTCACTTGGACTGATTAATAATTTGAATAATCGACTTGATGGCTCTAACTAGGTGATGTACGATGCTCATTAAATATATTTTCTTTGGCTTTAAATAGCTTCTACTGTAACAATTTGTTTACTATACTGTCTATTGGAAAATTTCAATTGTCAGTTTTAAGTTTCAATGTTTTCTTTCAGTCTTACAAATTACAAATATGATTTCAGTTTTGACTCAGATCAAAACTATTCGACTATTTTAAAAGACTCCATTATTTTTTATGTGTGCCTTTATGAGTGTGTTTTGTTCTTCCACTGACAGATTGTTAAACTAGCAGAGCCAAATGAGGTCCTTCCTCATTAGCCTCATTAAGCTGAACCCTTGTTTTGTTAATTGACATAAGAACAAACACTTGCTCATGAAAAAGACCCTGCCAATTATCTACTGTCCCCTCCCCCATTTTCTCTGTCCTGCTCTGTGTGTGTGTGTGTGTGTGTGTGTGTGTGTGTTTGTCTGTGTGTGTGTGTGTGTGTGTGCGTGCATGTTTTGTGTCAAGGCCAACAGATTATTCAGGCTTTGTATGGATGCTTCATTCATCCAAAATTTAGGGAATTCAGAATATAATAAAGGGAATAAAAAGGAAATTAAATTTTTTTTGGCATTGTAAAAATGAGCTGACACTGTTATATACAAATTTTTTTGGTCAGTATATTTAAAACAATGTTTTACATTGATATATCCACTTGGGAGAATCTTGTTCTTCCGAACATAGGAGAGAAAAGCATGCCTGCTGGTAACCATGGAGACCCCACAGCATTTCTAAGAGCGACATAGACGAAAGCCTTTGTCAGACAAATTCACATACTGTGCAAATGACCCACTGCTTTGTAAGTCTTACTCACACACACGCAGAGACACAATGGATATCATGCAACTGTCAGCAAAATACTGAATCAATAATAGTAGTGATTGCCATGTGGAAACAAGGTGATCAATTGCAGCAAAAAAAAAAAAAAAAACAGGCTCTCAATACTTCTAGTGGGCTTCAGCTGACAAGCTCAAACTCATACACAAACACAAACACCCCTGTGTACACACACTCACAGGCACAGGCTGGATACCCTCCCTGGGACTAACAGCCGTGTTTGAGTTGTTGCGATGGTGACAAATGCATAGGAAAAGAGGAGAAGAGAGAAATTAGATTTTTGTGGGAAATGTTTAATCTCTTTCACACATGGTGCCAGATAACACTGTGCAGAGACAGAAAAACACACACCACACACACATACATAGAGCTCAAGCTCAGAAATGGGTGTGAACAGGAAGTGAACAGAGGCAATCTCTCCAAATGGGAAAAATCATGTAGTGATTCAACATGGAAAGTTTAATTACCCATCCACCGTTGCTTGGGTTAAAAGGTGACTTCATGTAACTTCGTAGAAAAAAAACGTGACGACTGCAGGTCACGTTGTACTATCTAGAGTTTGAGTGACATTTCCTAAGCTTCTCCAGAACATATAAACTAAGCACCCCTTTAGCAATGTCGACCAAGAAATACAAAAGACGCCCATGCAAACACAGAGACACACACACAAACGCACAGAAATCCCGGGTGATAAGGAGGAGGGGGGGGACTGGCCAAGGAATGTCTTTGCTTGACATTTGTAGAGGATTCACAGCGAGAGGGAGAGAGAGAGAGAGAGAGAAACATCAACTGGGAATAAGTCTGGACACTTAGGATGTAAGAGAGGAAATCAATGACTCCCATTTGTCTTTCAGTGTCTGCTAAAGACACTGTCATCGAATGACACTATCAGGAGTTTCTCACAGGCTAACATGCCTCAAAGCTGCTCTTGTAACGGGTGTTAAAGGAAGTGATAATTGTTGAACCATAATATGGCTGTGGTGGAAAGTAACGAAGAACATTTCTTTAAATTGTTATCCTGTGTTTAACTGCAATTTTGAGGTACTTGTACTTGACTTGAGTATTTTGTACTAATTTGCACTTTTATTTGAAGGCTACAGTTATCAGATTAAACATTTCATCCAAAACATATGATTGTCTGAAAACATAAAACATCTTCTCATTTTTCATGTTTATAAGCTACTTGGTTTTTGCAACAGTCCCTGTAAATGCCCACGACACTTTACAATCAAATTAACATGTCTGTCATTGTCTAGACTAGAGAAGGGTATGTTTGATCCTAAATACAATGTAACCTTAAAGTTGTTAACGTTTGTATTATTAAACATGCCTCTTATTTTTACCAGTTTCCGAGTAAATTTTTGTACGGGTAGTCACACAGACCTCACATTTGTATGGAGCGTGTTCCATGACAAACACAACACAGGCGTTGCAAGTAGTCAGTAAGTCAGCGTCGATGTAGACTCTCTGTTGGAAGGTTTTATAACCTACTTCCACTCCCTGTTATTTGGTTTGGGATGGCACTAAATGTGGCGGGCCCTCCATGTGAATGTGCACACGGAGTGGAAGTGGGTAGGGAGAGGGTGTAGTGGGTGGTTTGAAAAAGGGCAGCTCAGTCATCTACTCCGGTATTACTTATCTTACGGTGATGATTGTCCAAAACTGTAATCAAACAGTTGGTTATATATAAAAATCTGCATGAAATTATGTCCTAGTGGCCAAGTGGTTCTGACGCATACCATAAACCTTTGTTGCATATTAAGAAAATCTGTTAAGTTTAGAGTTAAGTTTAGAGGTCTTCTGGTTTTAAATAAATGACTAATCTAGAGGAAGTGTTGAAGAGTAGTTGTGGCGATTGATATCAAGCTCTGAATAATAATCCCAGCAGGTCCTGTTTCATAGACAGATAAGCCAATCCTCTGACACCTTCCCCTGTGTATCTGTGGGTGTGTGTTTGTGCTTGTGGGCTGACATGGCTGTACACTGTTATGTCCTCTCATAGCTGTCATGTGTTTACATTATGATTTGCATTCATGCATGGCTGCATGTTTGTATAGACTGTGTGTGTGTATTCATTTGCATGTATTTGTTTATCCCTTTGGTTGTTTATGGCAGAGCCCCTATCTGAATCTTCATGCTGGTGACTAAGCTTATTAAAGTCAGCGGTCCCAGCAGTCCAGTGCATCAAAGACTACCAATTACCATCCACATTACAAAGACTGTACTGGTGTAAATGGATGTGTAGCTCTGCTTCATATCCTTTCAACCAGGGACTGGAGCAGCACACAGATGAGCCTAACAGGGCTTTGATTAACCTGACTGGGTTTCTATACGGAAAGAGATCAGGTAATAGCAGAGACCTGAGTTCTACTTATAATTATGGTAGATACTCCATGATTTATGTCACTAATAAGCATTCAGTATTGATAGAGTTGACCATGCAGTATTTCATTTCAAAATATTGAAATGAAACACCAAGGTCTGTTCTCTCTTCCTCTCTCTCTCTCTTACTTGCTGCAGAGCTTTCACCAGGTCGCTATGGTAACTTAGGTTTCCTGCCAAGATCACTTCCAATGCACCAGATTTGACAGTCCTCCTTTCTCCATTTCCTCCTTTTCCTCTGCTGTCCATCACTCTGTCTTCCCTTCCTGTTCTCACCTCTCTGTGACTCACCTGGTTGTCAAGAAGCAGAAAAGCGTATCAGTAATCCACCGTAAACTCTAGCTGACATCAACTGAGCTCAGATAGCCCTCAGCACTCATCTTCCTCATCCGCCTACCTATCTCACAAAGTGGATTAGCTGTTTGTTTGTGTGTTGACTTTGTGTTGTGGCATGGGGGGATTTTTGTTCCCTGATAAGTATACAGTTTCTTAGAAAAATCTAGATTAAAAAAATCCCCATGATGTCACTTTCTGCATCATCTTGCAAATTATAAAATACCCATACTTTTAGAAAAAACAAACGCCTTTATGTAACAATAAAATTAACTTATAATTAACTTGATCAAGAGGAAAAACCTGCTTACATACAGTTTTAAAACTATCGCAAACATGCACGTACATTTCTCCCTCTAAGCTCGTGCTCACACAATACACAAGGAGTGCATGTGTGTGTGCTTTTTGGAGTTTAATTACCTGTGTTCATAGGTGTGATTGTATAGGATGTTTGGGGATAACAGCTCCAGTTAAAGTGTGATTATTGAGGCGTTTCTCTTCACTGGTTTTTCAGGTTGAAAGATCCTCGAGGGTCTCCGCTTCAACAGGGGGGAAAAAAAAAAAAAAAAAAAAAAATCAAACTGCTGGTGCCTAGCCTCCCTTGAAACCAATCGACCTTAATATCACTGACGGTGTTGGGACAAAGTACAATAGTTGGACTAATTTGATTCATTCAAACTCAGAAAAATAGCACAATATTGGAAACTGCCTCTTTTTGATAGTTTTTATGGCCAGTTAGTGTGGTTCTTCATAGCATGTGTCTGGGTGTCCCTTTGGCACCAACAGTAAAGTGTATACATCGTATATCTTTGCATCTGCTGCTGTTAATCTGTATAGCAGGGAGGAATTATTTTAGCATTACTAGACTGAGGTAACAAAACTTGCTGGAATAACCACAATGCTGTTGAAATTGCTTTCTTTCTTGTTCTCTTCAGCTGTCTCTTAGCATTTTCTCTCTATTGTTCCGTCAGTTTTGTTGTTGATACTCTGAAATTTGTATTGGGAATACAAAAAGGCTCTAGTATCTTTTTTGCAGAACACATTTGCAAATGACGTTAAAATTTCCCAAAAAAAAAAAAAAAAAAAAAAAAAATTGGTCTAAGTCTGTACATTTTCTAACTTTCAATCAACAATAGTTGCAGTCATAACCTTGCTTAAAAGACCAATGTGTAGGATTAAGGGAGATCTATTAGCAGAAATGGAATATCATACTCAGTTATGTTTTCATTGATGTATTATCCCTGAAACTAAGGATTGTGTTTTCGTCATTATCTGAAGGCCGTCATAGGTTGTCCTACACTCTTGGGAAGGGAGGAGTATTCAGCTGGTTGCAGCCTGCAACCTCACTGCTATAGATGCCACTAAATCCTACACACTAGCCTTTTAAAATTAATTCATAACCAGAATTACTAATATTCCAATTTTCCAACTGTAGACCAAGACAAAAATAGTAATGTGGATGAAATAAAAGAAAACTGCATCAAAAACAAAATACAGATGAAATTATAATGACTTACTGGCACAGATTTAGCATAGGACCTCAGTCCTCACCAAAATGAGCTTGGTCACTTATTCTGAATTTAGAAATGTACATATTTCCATGAGAATAAAAAAAACACCAAAGATCTCTACAGCTCTTACAAATCACATCACCAAGTATAATTAGTCCTATTCAGGTATTTTACTTCAGAAAGTATTTTACAACAGTAAGTTTTCAGCGCCTGCCGTGCTCTGACCTCTTTGTCCAGTGCTGTCACTAAGCAACAAATGCTGCACAGGACATTCAGAGGACAGAAACAGACTGAGGGATGCACTTAATAAAAAAGACACAGCAAGCACTGACCTACACACACACCAAAAGTTTCCCAGGAGCATCTGTTCTGAAAGCAAACCACATACTGAGGTTTGCAGGAAGACAGACTGACTGAACACGCACACTCATACGTGTACACAACAGGATTCTATTCTTAGACAATCACTTCAAAGCCCTAACCCTCACAGCAGCCATCATATTTGCACGTTTTACCTATCCCCTAACAGACACCCTGGCCTGAATTCTGATTTGTAACCTTTAGCCAATGGGAGACCACTTTGCTAATCAGGACTGGAAAACCAACCTCACATGCAATCACTTTCGTTGGTTCTCTTTTGTAGTAGGGGTGCAGTGAATCCACAAGGACGAGCCCTCTCTCTTTTTTCCCCTCTGTGTCTTCTCTATCTCACTTTTTCCCCCCTCCTTTGACACCCCCCCCACACACACACACACACACACAAACAAACACAAACACAAACAAACAAAGAATTCCACCAAACTTGTGCCAAGCACTAATTACTCCTCCTGTCGGCTTGCCTCTCAGCTTTGACTCTGGCCTCACGCAGCTATTGGCTGATAATTTGGTGGTGTTAAGTCATTGAGAGTTAGGAGAAGAGAAGACAGAGATCTGCTGCCTCTAAAGCAATTGTCTGGACCTCTGCCCAGCTATGAGATGAGAGGCTATGAGACCTCTGCCCATCTATCTCTGTTCACTGGCCACTTCTGGCAAAGCAGAAACAGACAGTGAGGGCACAACTTAGGCACAGATCTGATAAAGAGAAATACATCTGAGAGATGTGACAGAAAGATTAATCAGGATGTGTGTTAGTCTTGCCCAAATATGGATTTCAGGATCTAAAGCTACCCATGTTTCAGCCTCTTGTTAGTTTTAGAATCCAATGGCCCCAAGACCAACTCAGACAATTGTACATGTATAAATGTGCCAAAAATAAAAAGCCTTTGCTGAAAACTGAAAGGAATTAAGAGAAATCTATATTTAAGCAAGACCATCACCCATATCTACATCAGATTTGTGAGGTCTTATTACGCTATAAGACAGGACTAAGCATCATTAAGTCATACATGCACACAGACACATACACACCTGCCGTATTTATTTCTGGAACGTTCTGCAGCCTCCCCCTGGAAAAAAAAAAAAAAAAAAACCCAACTAGAAGGCTAGGAGAGCAGTAATGAGCTTCTCTGTTTTCTTTGTTTTTGGCCAACAGCTGAATCGTGATCAGAGCGAGCGTGCTACCAAGGCACAGAGCAGAGAGAAGGAACTGCTCCACAAATGAGACGCATTTTTTTAACTGTATGCAGAGGGCAAGACTTCAAAGACAAATGCTCAGAACTCCGCTTCAACACTTAATTAGTTTAAGCCATTTTATATGAAAACAAAACAGTAATTCAATTAAAAATATAATATATTTCAGAAAGGGATGCATTCATCAAATTATATTATTTTAGTAATTTTCTTCCATTTGTAATGGCTAAGCATTGTTGATATTGCTGATATTGAAAGTGTAACAACCGTATTGGTTTATATGCTCCCCTGCAGTTCTCTGTAATTGCATTTATTTCACTCAGTTTGGATGCACATTTGTGCATGACTGCTGTCTGCTTGCCTGCCTGTGTTTCCGTCTGTTTCGATGGGTACCCGGATGTCTATCCTCTCCATCCAACAGATCTGATTTTGTGCGTTTTCTAATCTCTGTGTCTGTGTTGCATCCTAGCAGACAAACACTCTTTATCCTATTTCTATGCGCAAAAACCCTGGGACCAGAAGCCGTGAGACCTTGTTCCACATCTCTGAAGCATGTAAATCGCAGCTCCTCAATCACTGCCCAACTGTGCCTTTTTCCATCTCTGAGCCCAACCACAGAGAGGTCAGTGGGCTCTTGTTGCATGTAAACAGCAGGTTATAGCTGTGATAACTCCAGCTTCTGTTCCAGTTCTCACTGATTATAATGGAGCTACTTAATTGAGTTAACCACTGCTGAGTGCTAGGGGCTGCTAATAAGAGTGCAATGGATGGATGAAAAAGTTAACCATTCAAAAACAACAATGGTTAGCTAGTGTAGCCTTAATTCTGTGAGCATAGGTGAAGTGCTTGTCTAAAAGCTTTGTTTGAAGCATCAGCCCCATAATGCAAGCCTTTGACAACCCTCAGTCACCATAGACTGTGGTGCAGTAGGTCAGTAAGTCAAAGCTGTTTCAGTATTGCTATCACTGTAAGATGCAATACAGCTCTGTAAGTGATTATAATAAACAAACAGAACACAACCTGTCACAGATGGACTCATCGTATTCATCCAAATAGTACAAAACCAAGTCAAAATGAAATGATCTACTAAACTCAATCTGCAGAGCTGAAGATGTGTTGCCACTAACCCAGGAGCCCTCTTCAGCTCTGAGTTAGAGAATCCAGGGTGTGTGGTTTATTTCATTTGGCCATGACAAACCATTCAGGGACAAACAGCCACTCCACACCTACTATATTTTCTACTATGCAGAAGAAGAAGCAAAGCAAATAGTACATGGTGATAGGATTGCGTGTCATCTAAGTTACAGCTACACAAATCTGCTACAGAGATATTCCACTGAACAAACCGCTGAGGCAAAAAAGGTGTGTTAAATGCTACCGCATACCGCATAAGCATGATAGAGCACCAGCCCACATATTTGCATAACCCAAGATACAACCCTGTGTTGTGCTGGTGACACAACAGGGAGTGCAAGCATCTGACATCACCCTCTTAAGCCCATATAGTCCGTTAGAGGGTAACTTGCGCAAAATAAAGCCAAAGGTTGTGCATTTTCACTTTAGCTCTAGCAGCACAAGTGGGACCTTGTTGCTTGGCTGCTCCTCAACTAACCTTGGACACCAGGTTAGAGTAAGATGAAAATTTACAAAGCCTGTACCAAGAAAGATCTTTAACATTAGAGCCAGTTAGAGGGCTTGGCTGTCAATAAATTTTAAATCACGTGTCTCTGAGAACTCCTGAACAACATCTTTTATCTTTTGACACTGTTTATAGAACTAGCGTTACAAGGTATAATTTCTGTATTTGATAAACTTTAGGCAAGAAAACAATTGTTTTTAATACTACAACCCTCCGTTCGTCACTCATGCATGGGGATACACATATCTGCTCCACCACACAACATGATGCATGCAAGAGTTCATCGATTGAGAACATTGCATTCAATTACAAACTGAGTGTTTGCCACGACAACAACCTAGAGTTACCCAATAACAGATGTTTAATCGTAATACACATTCCTGTGTGAAAAACTGAATGAAATATAATGTTGGAGTGGGTGAAAGAGGATTACATTACAAAATAATCAGTGACTTTATTAAACCTCTTGTTCTATTGATCCACAATCACAATTATTAGATGTAAACAAACACCTCATCTACCAGGTTTTATGGTGTTCATCAGGCTCTTATGTTTAATATTTCAAGAGAAGCTCTGAAAAATTCAGTCAACAGTAACACTACTACTATAGCATGTCAATAATGGCCAGAGAGGGTTACCTAAACATAAAATAGTATAGAAATGGAGGCAGAGAGGGAGAAAGAAACATGAAATTAGAGAAAGACAATAAAAACATGCAGAGAAGTTATGCTTTACTTGAGTGTATTTTTGAGATCATGATAATGTTAAATCCTCTATCAGTTTTTGAAGATAGAGGGATGGAGGGCAGACATAAAGTAAGAAAAAGAGATTGAGAGAGGAAACAACTCTGAAAAGGAGAGAGAGTGAAAACTGGCGGCAAAGTCAACACTGTCATTACACCTCAAAACACAGCTGAGAGACTGACGTGACCTTCATGAGTTAACCACTATTGCTGCTGGGACTCTGTACCTATGTGACCCTGCAAAACTAACACAAACCACATGAAATAATGATCACCATTACAGGTGGGAATAACAGGGTAGCCACACAATACTAGAATGATACGTCCAGATACTGGTGTTTCTGCATTATGTGATATATTGTAATATAAGAGAAAATCATATTATTTCGGTTATTTTTATTGACAGTTGAGATAATTATACATAATTAACTGGCCTATTAATACTTACAGCAAGTTATTGTAAGTAAAGTAAAACTTATCTATGACTTAATATTAAAAACCTGTGATCAGTTTATAATGTTTTAGCCATGGTTATAGATTAAACCATTCAAGGGTATATAGAGTAGTTAAAGATCAGCCTTGATATTAAAAGTTGCCCACATGTTAACTCATCAATACTAACAAAATATAACATAATGAAACACATATTTTGCTGTTAATACTTCTGTACTTTTAAAGTTTTATTTTCTACTAAGTAAAGGATCTGAATACCTCTACCTGATCATGATACTGGTGACACTGTATAGATAACATACGGAGAACATACAGTATCATGATATGCTGCTGTTTAATCATTTGTCCCACCTTTAGTCTGCATGTTAAATTATTTAAATGACTAAATCAAAACACTGAACTCTAAACCCTGTGAGCCTCTGTATGGTGTCACATTCAAGAGAAGATTATATCACGGCTGTAGACTGAGAAAAATTAACGCAATCAGATACCATCTGTTGAAAGGAGAAGCTAAATGTCAACTCAGGTCTATGCAAATACAACTCAAAGACCTCCAAGTATGTTTTGAGGTCAGTGTCTTCCAGGTCCTTGCTTTGCTGACCCAGTTCTTATGAAAAATAATCAAATTCAAATACAATGACAAACAAGTTTGAAGGAGACTCTAGTGTGAGTCATTATTTCTCTCTCAAACCACCACAATAGGCTTCAAAGTACACTTACGGTTTGTTTCCAGATATAGTTCCAAAGCAGCATAACCACCTGTACAACTCTTGATGTTCTATTTCCAACAATAACTCAGCTCATTGTCATTTTTCTACAGCAACAGTTGAAATATCCAGCTGGAGAGAATTTCAGTATCAGTGTTTAATTTCAAAGCTCATGTAGCTCAAAACGATGTAAAACAAATACAAGAGCTTTTGTCGACCAAAAGTCCACTGACCTCAGTCTTAGTGCTTTTGCAGCTCCCCACCTCATGTTTGTGAAATCGTAACAGCAGTGAACTGCGCATGGGGAGGGGAGAGAAAGCAAGCAAAAAAACCAAAGTCTGACTCTCGCCCCAAAGTGCTTGTCTCATCCTTGATCAGGGGGTTACAGACAAAGTCATTCTTTGCGTTTGCTTCCCTTATAGGCACCTCTCAGCCAATGAGGGATGGATCAGAGGCAAAGCTTCAGAATTCCCCCCCAGCTTCATGTCTGGAGAGAGAAACACCATATCAGATGGTTTTCTTTGTGGAGTCTAATGGCTTATTGCTGAGCTAAGAAAATAGAGGGAAAAACCCAAAGGAGAGACACAAAGGCAGGTAGGTGCAGAGAAGGCACTTTAATAACCAAGAATGTCCAAAACTTACAGGCAGGTAGAAGCACTGGGAAAGACTTAGGAACATGATTAGGAATCGCACAGGAGTATAAACAGTAACTCCAAGCAGGTTGCAGGCACAATGGAAAACAAACACAGGAACACAACAGATGCTCCGACAAGGCGCAAAATGTAAGAACTAGTATATATGCAGGCAAGCTGATGAGGGAAAAGTGGGAACAGGTTTGCAGGTAGGTGTAGAAGGTCTGGTGATTGGGAATGACGAACAGGTGCGCAGGTGACTGGTAGGATGGAATGTCTGGGGACATCTGTTGGGTGGATAGAAACATAGCAAGAGAGAGGTGGGTCCAGAGGTGGGAATCAGGGAACATGATGGACCTGGGGAGCTGAAAACCTCGGGCAGATGGCTCGGGGAATGGACAAACAGCTGGAAATGCCCTGCAGGGCATCAGTAAAGGCCGGGACAAAAGCAGGACTGCTCCTGAGGCTGACGGCAAAGGTGGGGTCTCTGTGGAGGCAGAGCAGGAGGCGGGCAGCGTAAGCTGGACCCCTATTGAGGTTGGCAAAGAGGCTGGAGGTCAGGAAAGGCAGCTGGCACGACAAGGTGGATATCAGGAGCTGGTATCGAGTAGGAACCAGGAGCAGGCTTGGTGTTGGCTGACTCAAGAACGAAAGAGATGTCAGCTGTGACCCCAGACACAGGAAAAGGCAGGACGTCGGTGGGGACAGCCAACTCGGTGTCCAGTCGGAGTCCCCACTGGGGCTGAGGCTCTGTAGAGCTTGGAAGCTTGGGGAATCAACATCTCAGGACCTCAGGGTCAGGATCAGACAGGAAGCTGGTCAGCTCGGGAGCAGGAACAGGCTGAATGCTAGGTAGTTCAGGAGCAGGAACAGGAAACTGGCTAGCCAACATGAATGCAGGCTGGAATGTACCTGACTCAGAGACTGGCAGGTGGCTAACAGGCTGAGAGACTGGCGGATGACTAGCAGGCTGGAAGGTCGGCTGTGAATGCGGGTTGTTTATAAAGTGTACAATCCAGTCAGATAAGGCATTTTTCAGCAACGGCTTAGAGGATGCCTCTCTACGTGCCACTCTCAGAGCAGCATCTTTGTTTTCTCTGCAAGCATTCTTTTTCTTCCATTCTCCATAAAAGCTTAGGAGGGTATACAACAAATCAAAAACCTCATCCTCATCAAAAGAGGTGTCTGCTGGGTCCATCATTTGGTTGGATCATACTGTCACTATTCAATGATTTTTGGACCCACATGAGGGCCGTTACGTGCAGTGAAGGTACTTTAATAAAAACCAAGAATGTCCAAAACCTACAGGCAGGCAGAAGCACTGAGAAAAACTCAGGAACATAAATAGGAACCACGCAAGAACATAAGCCGTAACTCCAAGCAGGTTGAAGGCACAAAGGAAAACACTGGGGAACAAAAACGCGGGAACAAAACAAACGCTCCGACACAGAACAAAGGAAGTGATGGAAGCTGATGAGGGAAAATGGGAACAAGTGTGTAGGTAAAAGAAGCAGGTCTGGTGATTTGGAACGAAGAACAGGTGGGCAGATGGGTGTGGGGAGTCAGGTGACTGGGACAGGCGGCAAAGTCCGAGGACAACTGGTGGCTGGATAAAAACATGGCAGGAGACAGGTGCAGAATAGCCAGAATGAACAGGACTTGGACAGGAGTCATGACAGATTAAGCCTTTTTTTTTTTTTTTTTTTTTTTTTTTTTAAATGATGCTTAAATCTTCTCCAGAGAGGAAGGGGTTTATCATATTGCTCAGCCATCCAATAGTATTTTCAAATGTATTAGCTTGGTTTTTTGTATTTTTGGTAACATAATTGCTTTGCAAGGGAGGATAATAAGGTTTTGTAAACTGCACAAAGTCGCAAGGATGCAGACTAAAGTAAAATACAAGTCAGAGGGATGTTTATACGTTTTTGAATAACAGCTTTAAAATTGGTGGCAACTTCAAGAGTAATTTCTCTGTTACACACTGTAACCTCTGATGACTGAGTGTGTGTGTATGTGTAGGTGTGTGTGAGCCTCCATATGTGGTTCTGTGTATCTGTATCACGCACTGGGGCATTATAATTTTCTTAATCATGGCAAGATTTTCAGAGGAAGAGACTGTAATATAGCCAATTACTCTGCCTTCACCATTAATGATGACAGATATTAGTTTGGGTAGGTTTCAAAAGCTGGGAGGATGTCCTGCTTTGTTGAAATACAGAACTGCAGAGTACAGAACACAGTGCAGTACGACCTTCCTTATTCATTTCACTTTAAAAAGGAAAAGTTTTGACATCTTGGAAAAAATGCGCATTAGCTCTCTTTGCCGAGTGTTAGATGATAAATGTGAAGTTGCAGCCATGATATGGTTACATTCAATATGGTTAGCTGGAAACAGGTTTCCAGGCAACCAGCAGAGAATCAAGGAAGTACCTGCTGTCTGGCACAAAACCCCATAAATCTCAACTTGTAACTTTTACACTTTGGTTTCTGTAGAGGTGAAACAAACAAAATAGTATGTGTTAATCAGTGAGCTTTAGAGATGCTGGTAGGTGGATTTCGTTAACTTTGGACAGAGCCAGACTAGCTGTTTCCCCCTGTTTTCAGTCTTTATGCTAAACTAAGCCAACCTTCTCCGGGATGTAGCTTCATAATTAGCATACATATATGAGTGATATTGATCTTCTCATTTAGCTCAATAGGAAAGCAAAATTCCCAAAATGTGCAACTAATTGTGTAATGATATAGATTAGGGTAAAGCTGTTGACAGAAAATGGATATGAGCTTGCCATATGTTTAATGGGAAACTCACATCACATCAGGGACACCCCTGTACTACCTATCATAGACCCTGTTAATTGCACATACGCTTTTAATTGTCAGACATTTTCTCTGTGTGGTTGCTGCCAAACATTGTGAATACCATCTTGCTACTCTACTGTGAGATTTAGCAAGCTGTCTGCAGGCTTGGGAGTGACCAGAGAAATAAAGAGTCATTAGTGTTTCTCTCTCTATATGTCCTCAGTACTTTGGGGGAGAATGTCATTAGCATCTCTCCCTGTGTCTGACAGGGAGTCAAAAGAGCATCTGCCTCTGTTCTGCTGGTATCACATCCTCTATCACTCATCCCTCGAGGACCTCAATACTGTTGTGCCATTGGCTGACCTGATTGCCATTCATTAAGCCAATCAAAATTGTAGAGGTCTTCTTTTTTATTTCAGTGGCAGAGCATGTGGGTCAAAGAGAGTCCTTTGATGGTACGAGGCTGGAACACTTGCAATATTTGCAGGGCACATAGATGTACAGGTTTAAAGACTTTTGATCACCTTTGTGACTACATTGCCAGTTGCCTGGGAGGCTTTTTTTTTACTGAGAACAGAGAGACAGATTCAGGCCTGAAATGACTCAGTCACTTGTTCCTGTGCAGAGTTCAAACTTGGCCCTAAGTTTGATACATTTCTGAAAGTGATGCAAATTCAACTTGCAACAGTTCAAATGACTAAGTTTAAAATTTTATATGTTTATAATTCTCTGAACTCTCATGACCTGAGTCTTAAAAAAAGAAAGGGCAACGATAGGCTATCTCTGTCAAGAGGAGGAGCCAATTCAGATCCCTGCTGGAGCCAATTCAGATCCCTGCTGTGGTTTGCCAGTGGATAACACAGTTTCAACTGGCTGAAAAGAAGTATACTGAAAATAAACGAAGCAGTGAATAGCTTTCAGATTCCTTTTTTAAATAAACCAGGCTATCTGTTTCTCCTTGTTTTCAGTTTTTATGATAAGCCAAGATAACCATCTCCTGGCTGTAACTTCATATTAAACAGACAGACATCAATCTTCTTGTCAAACTCCAAGCCAGAAAGGAAATAAGCATAATTCCCAAAATGTAGAACCATTTCTTCAGTGGTATAGATAAGAGCTAAAGTGTTCTCCGCAGAGGATAATATGTTTCTGTTTGAGTAGAGTTAGTCAATAAAGAACAGAGGCATTGTTGCAGTTTTAAACTTTTGGTTTTACTTTAAAACCATCTTACAATGAATGGAAAGAAGAGGTAAGCGTCCTGAAGGTTAGCACGGCCATTGTTTAAAGCTGCCCTGTGCAATGTTTTTCTATTAATAATGAATGAAATGACTATGTGTAATGTGAAAGGGGTTGTTCATAGTGTCAAACCCACAGAGGATTATTACCCAACTCAACAGCTCTATAGGCATTTTAGCATCTTACAGGTTATTGTTTTGGTTTTATGGCAGCTCTACTGTCATCTGTCTCACCTCTCTCATCAATGTTTCTAGCAGCAGCAGGCAGCTGTTTTCTGTGAAAAAGCTCTGATAACCCACTTAACTCTCCCTACCATACAGTGAAAGACAGACAGACAAAGTTAGCGACTATGTGGTGAAAATAGAGGAGCATTTCGCTGCGAAAAGGCCAGATCAGTTCCTTGGGAGTTTGTGGAGACAAAAACAGAGCTAAAAGAGAGTGAATATTGAACCTACTTTCATCAGATGGCCAAAAACACCAAAGGAATGCTGATATTGCTCTATATCTGCTGGGTGTAAATAAGCAACTGTTTGCTTGCACATTTGCAACAGCAACTTTATAAAATGAAGTATGACAATCTTGTGTTTACAGTTTGTTGGACTGCCCACACATGGCCAAAAGAGCAATTATGAAGATTTAAGACATACAACAAGAGACCATTCTACATCCTACCATTTTGATTGTTTGAAGCATCTTAGTTTGTCAAGATTTATGCTGCTTTTTGGCATTTGAGTTGCAATTTCTAAATTTATAACTTAAACACATTTTTTTACGAGTTATTTTTAACGAAATGTGGCCTGATACTGGTAGAAAAATGTTGAAAAATAAGTTAAAATTATTTAATTTTCAACTCATTTATTAAAATATATTTAATCCTTCAACAAGGCATTGTTGTACCAAAGGTGATATCTTACATCACCTCTTCTAAATACCATAGTAATCCATCAGTTAAACAGCTGTAGACCTTTTATTATATCAGTTATTATTGTTGTTCACTGATACAGTGATATGAGCATGTGTGAGCATTACACACACATTGTACACTTTATACATCTTCTAAAATATACATCTTCCTCACTCTTAATTTGAGATACTTAAGCAAGACTCTGACAGTGACAGGTGCAACACGTCCGATTAGAATTCAGCTTTTCAAATACTGCAGCGAGTGAACCACATTTTTCTGCAGCACCCTTCTTCCTTATAAACAAAGCACTTAATTTGTACATGGTATGGCAGAATAGGCCTACATACCAGATATCTACTCACACTGCACAGTTAGACGTGTCCCCACTACACCAGCGGAGACAAATGCACCAAATGTAATACTTTTTCAAAAGAAATTACCGCCATATATTAACACAACATACAGCACAAGAAGAAGCGCGTGCTGTAAAGCAAGACAAAGTTGACTCACTCACCAGAAACAGTGTGTAAAGTTAATGTTCCCCAGCATCCTTTACCAGGGTGCACTGTGCTCGGCAGGACTGAACGCCAGAATAACACATCCACTGCCAATCCAAGGTGAACAGAAGCACAAACACAGAGACATCATACAAGCACAGCAGACAATGATCCAGGAGGGAAGTCCAGTCTGTGTGAGAGGAAGTTGGGTGAGGGTGGAAGAGAGATGTAGGTGAGGGTAGGCGAGGGTGGGTCAAAAAGGCATGTGTATTTGTATACTTGTCTGTATCTCTGATGCTCTGATTCTCACTGACTGCTTGTCACCATTTGCCCAAATGGTTCCAGCATCCCGCAAATACGCTTGGCAGCTCCCTTACAGCAATGACAGCCTCGTACCCTCACCTGTGACAGTGTACCCCCTAACAGGCACAGAGTGACTCCTGTTTTTCAGCCGTGTGGTATAATGTAGGTGCACCTGCAGCTCTTTGCCTGTGTGATCGACCTTTGTGCTCCACCCTGCACTCTGGCTAATTGAAACAGATGGAGGAGTCGAGGAGGGTAAGGAGGAGCCCTGAGGGCAGCGGTGATGAAAGGAGAAAAGAGGCACAGAGCATGTCGAGGCCATCAGGAGAGGATGCAGAGAGGACCCAGTCACTTTTCCAGTACATGTAAACAAACACTTTTGGTAACCGAGGCTTCAACCGAGCAACCCTGAAGTCACGAGACATTCTGTATAACACAGGAGAACATGTTTGGGAAGGAAAGCTCATGAAATTCTCATCACACCTATTAACCTAAGATGTATTTTTATCTTATTTGTAGTTTAGTATCTTATTAAAGATTCTAAAGCTTGTGCTAGCAAGGCTCCATGTTCAAGTCCTCAGAGCAACTCTGGAAATTTATGGAGGGGATGTCTCAGCGGAGCACTCCTTCCTCCCTTATAGTTTTCTTATCTATTGTACTTCTTTCTGATTGTGACTTGAACAAAATAAACCTCAGTTCTCGTTCTGTTCCTCACACTGTTTCTTTTTGGCATCCTTGATCTAATAGTTATGCTTGGATGTTGCATTTCTTTGTTCTTCATTCTTCTGGTGTTATTACCAAGTTATGTTTTGTTATTCCACTGCTTCCTTTATTGAAGTTCCTTGAATATTGCAGACTTGTGTGAATTTGTACATGTACCCTGCACTCTTGACATTGCTGTACTGGCATTTTCAGTTCTTAGATATTTGTGCTGGTTTTAGTAAAGCTTCAGGAATTGGACCCTATTCATCTGTTGTTTCAAGCTTCTGAATAACATTTTCTGTCGTTGTTGCCTAAGAGGTAAATGTGAATGAAATGTAAATGTCAGGTTAAGTTTATTTGTATAGCTGAATATCGTGTGTTGTAAAATACATCAGTGCTTTGCGGGCCCACAACAGTTTTTGACCCATTTCAAGATCTCTAAGGGAAAAACAGGAAATCTTCCAAAAAACCTTTGGACCCAGGGAAAAAAATAGAATAATCTTTGGGAGATAAAATTCAAAAAGAGATTTCCCCACCTCAGCTGGCTAGGGCTGCAAAGGAGCTAAACCTTTCATTCAGTGAGCATTTAGTGGAAATACAAAACTACAATAATGGGTTTATAATAGGTTCAATGCTGATGTAATGTATTTAAGTCCAATAAAAATGCACAATTATATGCAATGTACATTTGAGTGATGCACATTATGTAAAATCATTGCTGAAAACAGTGCTAGTCAGCCTGCACTTTGTAATAATATAGTTTAAAAAAAAACATTATTTGATAAGGGTCATCAATTTTTTGAATTACCTAGAAACATAAAAGAGACAATTAAACAACTTAAGTACTCATTCATTCATCTTTTGCTCTGTCCTACCTGAAGAGATGGATCCCAAACAGCAAGAGGAGAGTGCACTGCTGTCTCTAACAAATTTACTTAAGAAGTACACAAGAACAAAAATACAGAACGATTCTGTCATGAAAAAGCAGGAAACTCCAACCAACATGAAGGAAGATACAGTGTCTGGTCTGCTGAAGGTCTAGAGAGAACTTGTTTCCCCTGCAGCTTTCTAGGCAGACGCCTGGGAAAAATGTGACTGCTGCTCTCAGGCTGTCCACCCAACCACTCTGTCTGTTCCTCTGCATGTGTGTGTGTGTGTGTGTGTGTGTGTGTGTGTGTGTGTGCTTCTTTTTTGCGTGTGTGCATGTGTGTGAGGACAGTATAGCGGCCATTCTTTGTTGTCCATGGTAAGAGGATCCCGGCTAGTGAATTAATACCTGGCCATTCAAACGGAGATGAACAGACTTAACTGAGTCACGCTGAGGAGATCTTAGCCGGGGGGGGGGGGGGGGTTGATGAATACCTCCTCTGTGAGAAAAGGAAGGAGTCAAGCCTTTCTGCAACTGGCCAGTCATTAGGTACCAATATGTGTGTGCGTTCAAAGGTCCTCTTGGGGAGTTAAAAGGGGATGATATGGCTGAGGGGGTCTGAAGGGGATGAAAGCGGGAATAGGAAATGGGGCAGATAGAGTGAAACAGATAATTTTTCAGCTGTGTGTAAACTCTCTCTCTCTGCAGAGGTAATCTACACCTGCATCAATAATTGAGGAATGTTCTGTGCGTGTGCCTGAGAGGAATCCAGCCATTGTTTATCTCGACTGTGCAGTAAATATCTGCACCCTGTATTTTTTTTCCATATTGAAAGTCAGCAAAACTCTGTTACTCTGCTTGGCAATTCACCAGACCTTAATTAAAGGGATAAGGATTTGCCTCTGATAATTACCACTCTCAAGCTGTGGCGTGACATCTTTATCGGTACCGATATACTTAACTCGCCACAGACACACACAGACACACACACACACACACACACACACACACACACACACGTTCACATATGCTTGCTCAAATAACCTAATATTCGTCTCACTCTCTCACCTGGGAAGGGCAGTGGCTGTCATTCATGTCAATGAGATATCTGGGTGTTTAACAGTCTGCGAGTCAATTCAAATTGATCTCATCTCAAATGGAGCCAAAAAAGACAATTTACATATTCATGGTGAAACGGAACAACGCTGACTAAATCTGATGAGGGTCACCTTCAAGGAAAGAAGCAGCTGATTTCAGCTGATCAGTGTCAAGTGCTGTCTGTATAGATAGAAGGCGGCAAAAGGAGAACAGCTGGTGGAATGCCAACACACAGCCAGCATAAAAATGAATACTTTCACATACTTGCAGCTACAATATCTCATTTTCTCCCTCACCTGTGAAATATATAGGAAATTGTGACACTAATTCAAGCACTAGTGAAATCTGCAGGACTCCTTCTATTGTTACTAAGACATCCATTTCCACTTTGCCTATCCTTAATCTACTTTAATACAATGCTTCACTTACCTCGACACTCTTTGCGGACCCCTTTGAGTATGTTTTTATTTTGTGTGTGTTTTTAGGCTATCACGACTTCCGTTAACAATATTATGTAGTTTGACAGTTTTATTTCCTTGACAGCAAGGATTTGATCTACACACCGATCTGTTTCACCAGGGACCACATAAGACTTTATTGTCAGATAAATGGATGCAGCATTTTCATCAAGGAAAACACCCTCTTCACCCAGCAGACAGGAAGATGTGTCTTTGTGTTAGGCTACAGTAGTCTTTAGTGGCGATAATAGCTGTTGATCATTTTTGTTTGAAATTGTTAAACGTCAGCATATTTAAACAGACAGGGTTTTTGTACATGAATAAGAGACAATGTATTTCAAATGTAGAAAAATTACTAGAAGGTCATGAGTCGTTGAAGGTACATTTATGGCAATGTCGCAATGAAGTGTGATTTTGCTAGGTTGTTAGCATTGTGGGACAAAACATCAAGGTGTCACTGAGCACTTTAACCCAACTGCTCCTGCTTAGCTTCTTAGCGCTTCATAGTGCCGAAGAGATATGAGTCAGCAGAGTCAGCCTCCTCACAACTGCGGGAGTTGTCTCCATACTCCAGCCGGAGCTCTAAGTCACTTAAAAAAAAAAAAAGTGGAATAGCCAGTGTTTTAAAGATCTTGGAGACAAATGAGCTGAGCAGCTTCAGCGCTGAGAGACAGACATCCAGAAAGACAGGGAAGAGCTTTTATCAAGCGTGACACAGTGAAATGGGATCTGGGTTTTTGGGCATTGAGGGGTAATTGATTCAAAGATCTAGATCTGCTCGGAGGCTTACCCCAGGAATATTGTTGTATGGGAGCTGATATGCAGTGAGATAGCCTAAATACCCATCTGTCGGAGAGCGAGGTTCAGCTCTGTGAAGAGTCACCCGTCAAACTGATGTGGCTAATAGCTTGCCATGCTAATTCAGAGTCAAAACTGTAATTAGACACTTTGTATGGCTATACTTGTTAATTCATTTACAGCCCTTCCCTGCTTCCTCACCAAATGAATTCCATGTGATTAAAGCAATCTGGCACTGGAAATGGTAACAAGGATGATGGGTGATACTATACTCCACTGCAGCTGAAGTCAGCACAGAGACACTGAGCCTCATTATGCAGCTGAGAAACAAAATGGTACCACTTTGTTTTAATCCCTTGGTTAGCATTTTTAAGCACTGTAAGCAATTAAAAAATGGTCAATAAGAACCAATAACACACTTGAAAGTAGAGATAAGGGCATTTTAATAGGTATATCTATGCATTGTTTATCAACTGTAAATCCTGTGAAGCGCAACTTCCGGAGAAACAAATGACGAGTGATTGGCAATGTGAAATAGCAGTTATGATCAAATATGTCAATCATATATTTTTTAATCATACGAAATACAAGAACTGAGCAAAACTCATTCGCTTAAGAAGGCTATGAGGTACAGCTGTAAGCCCATGGGAAATCTAGCAAGTAGTTTAAAGTTGGGGGTTTTTTTCAACATACTGCTAGCTCAAAGGCCAGCCATGAACCTTTAAACTCAACATGCCCTCCTGAGTTTTCACCACATTCATAAACATTTAAAAATACATCTGTGAGTGGTTTGTAAATGTGTACAAATAGTTAATAAAGGTTTTATAACACGCTGTAAGTTTGTGAAATCATATTATCAAGTATGATAACAGCTATGTTGTACTGTGTTACCAGTTATTAATTCTACGTCAATTACGGATGCTAAATAGGAAAGGTTAGACTTGACGTATACTGTGGGAAAATAAAGACCTAAAAATCTCTACTTGGAAAGACATTATTGTATGTAATAAGAAATGTATTAAGTTTTTATGTACGGCTTAAATATGCAAAATAAAGGGGGTTAAAGTAAATTGTTAACAGTCAAAACTTAAAGTATATTGTATATTGTAAAAAAACAAAAATGATAGTGAGACACTTTGTCTCTGCATTATGTGTGATTCACACATGCAAAATGACTGATGTTTGAAGTCTCTTACCTTTTCATTTGTTTGCATATTATCTACTCTTTATCAGATCTGCTCAGTTCCCAGGACAAGCTGGAGAGGATCTACCAACAGCTGATCAAGTTTAACTCTCAAATGGCAAAATAATCATAAAGCCAGCTCATGTCTTGTGCAGTCATTACTGTTGGTGCCACCGAAGCCATTAGGAGTGATCTGGTCGCATACTGTAACTGACTAAGGCACTGAAGCTGCTAATGAAGGACCTAACAATCCTGTTTACTTCTTCTGCTGTGTACATTGTTTGCATTTGTCAGTGTTTGACATCAGTTTGTTCTGTGTGATGAATGATAAATGTTACATGTGGATAGATTCATGTCTGGATTTCCAAAGTGATAGGAATGTGTGCTTTAACAAAAACTTTTCTATTGCTAGTTTCTTAGCATGATAAGTACAGGGAAAGAAAATTGTCAACCTGAGTACTGTAAGTCAGAAATAATTAATTCCAAACAGGGCTTTGTGATACTCTTTTTAATCAATCACAAGAAGATGGGGGAGGTGTACAGTGCTGCTTAGTGGGTTGACTTTATCTGTTCCAATTACAAATGATGACAATGCAAAATTC
Organism: Xiphias gladius; assembly: GCF_016859285.1. Taxonomy (NCBI): domain Eukaryota; kingdom Metazoa; phylum Chordata; class Actinopteri; order Istiophoriformes; family Xiphiidae; genus Xiphias; species Xiphias gladius. The sequence goes on along the minus strand of NC_053407.1, from coordinate 14,614,135 downwards.
AAATTGGAAAATGAAAGAAATTACCATTTACTTTCGACAGCAGCATTTGCATGAATATGGAAATGTAGACGTGAGGAACCGGTCTTTGTTATTATACACTCATGGCAGATGATTATAAATTCAGACAGAGTTGTTTACAATCAAAGCAGAGAGTTTTCTGTCCCCGAGGACATGCTAGGCTAAGGCACATCTCAAGGGGAGCGGAACAGTCGATGGAGGAGCTGAGATGATAAATCTCAACGTCCGTACACATTTTTGGAGTTTATCTCACATAACACTAATCTGAATATCTTTAGCATAGCTCTTAGCCTACATCAATTATCTCATATCCCAATAAATGCAGCAGAAACTCAGTTTTTGAGTATACAGTATGTCATCTTACTGTGTTGAGGCTTGTTCCTCTTCTCTGTGTCATCTCTGTGTATCTCTCTGAGGCCCATCTGTCGGCATGACGAGAGCAGGGGTGATGCAGGAGTCAGCCTAAAAAAGGATAAATCACTTGTGGAAGCAGCTTTGCAGTGTGGCACCAGATGACAGCCGAAAGGTAGTTGGAGGATGGCAGCGGGCATGAGGGCCACTCAGACTGCCATTCTTTATAATATTACCAGGCAGTTGTGGAAGAAATGGTTGCAAGAGCAAGTTGCGCTTACCACCAGTAGTCCACCATAAGAAAGCAGGGACCACACAGGGACCACACGGGGACGCGCCAGCTGGATCACAGGAGGTGTTGCAGGTGCCGCATCTGACTGTCATTGTATATTGTGTGTGTATGTGTGTGGTAGTGGGGCCAAGACGAAAATGACAGTACCATTCTTTTTGACTGTAATGTCTCTTCAGTATTTTATGCATAGGTGTTGCTTGGTTGAAGAGAACTTTTGTTCTATGTTTAGCACAATAAGAGCCTCAGTGCTTGAGCCGAGAAAGTCGACAAAAGTGCATATTACCCTGGCAGGTCCTCAAACATTTATGAGTTCTTCAGCTCATGTTGCTCCACAGAGGCCTGTTAGATTTCATTGGATAAGTCTGTGCTCTGCTCTAGCCTCTGTTGTGCCGATGAACCTCTGTTTTTTTGCCAGGATGTTTTCTATCACTGCTCCCTCAGCTAAAAGCCAGAATAGCAATGACTTTTTTTTTACACCGAAAGGGCTGGTTGATCCATAGTCATACAGGAGGTTGTTGCAAAACAGGCTCACACAACTGCCTGGAGCAAATACCTCCAGCTGTCTTTATACTATCTTAAATGTAATCGTGCTACTAAATCTAAATTAAACAGTGTTTTCTTTCTTTTCTAGTACTTTACTGACAATATGTGTGATAACCGTTATTTATCACATTGACGTGCAGTTTGTCTGTGAAGGCTATAATGAAAACCACGGCGTGTGAGACACTTTTTTGGTGTTATTTTCAATTTGCCCTTATTCATCACTATAGCTTCTCTCAGGAGCAACTTCAAAGATGTTGTGATGTATGCTGGTCGAATTGCATTTGCATGACGACAAGATAATAGCTGGCTCGCTCATTTAGAGACGTTCTGCTGTCAGGGCATAGCTAAATCAAAGTATTAAGAGCTGTCCATGGTTCTGAATTATCCACTGATTTATCCTCACGCCGATCCCTTCACTTTGTCTATCCCCTCCGCCCCCTTTCCTCTCACTTGCCTGCTATCTATTTATCTATCTATCTCGTTTCCTCCTTCACACTGCATCTCTGTAGTTCTCCTTCAACTGTAACCTTCTATAACAGTCCCTCGTAAGGAATTATGAACGTTACCACAAGGGTGAGTGAGCGTGAGATGAGATTTCTTTCACTCCCCCAGAGAACTGGCAGGAGGAGGCCGAGCTATTGGCGGCAGGTGTGAGGAAACTACACGAAGACATGAAAAAGCAGCTTTACCCAGCCCTGGAAATGTTAAAAAGCTCATCCGGAAAGACGTTAGGGGAACTGTGATCCAATGGCTCCCACTAGTGTTGAAACAGTTGACTTGCATTTTCTGGAGCTGATTTACACAAATGAGTAGTCCAAAAACACTGCAGCATTATCCTTCAAAGTATAGCTGGCAAGTCGTGACTGTTAATACTGTGTGAAATGACAAACGGCAAGAAAAAGACAAGAAAAAAAGTTTTTTTCCAGAGTGGCCCGTTGGTGCTTGTTTACTGTTGGCCCATATCCCAGTTATTACCCGCTGTTTGTCTTGTGAAGCCTAATAAACTAGCAGCATGTGCAGAAAACTGTGAGCATGACATCTTATTCTTAAGAAGAGAGAAGGAGGTGTGGAGAGCTAGATGAAGAGGTGGGGAGAGAGACTCTACCCGCAGGTGTGAGGCTCTTTTCCCTATCTCCTTGTTTCTTTCCTGAGGGATGAGAGTAGGTGGTTGGATTCATTTTCTCCAACAGCTCTGCAGGGTTGTTTTGTATCACACCTCCATCTGCCGGAAGCAATCACATTATACATAAACGCACACAGACGGAAACCCACACACTTCCCATAGGCTATGAAAGCAGATGTTCCAAGCAAAAAGCTCCCCATGATTCTCACACACACACACACACACACACACACACACAATGTCCTGGGACATTAAATCAGATGAGTTTCTCTGGCAGAACAATCCATCTCATATAAAGATGCCCAAATTTCAATCCCAAACAAATTCAGCAACACTATCCTGAGCAACAGTCAGCACAACGTGGCAACTGTTGCTTCGCAGACAAATGGACACAGACACACACAAATTCACACCAACACACACACAGGCAGGGGTGAGGACCTTTTTTAAGCCTCAGCTGCCTCAAGTCACTTGTTGTGCTCTGCGTTTGTCACTGACAACAGTTTTCATTTACTAGCAGCAAAAGGTCAGAGCAGTCATCATTTACTGAATCACCGTGCAGGCAGGGCTGTGTAACACACAGATTCATCATTTACCTGAGCCGAGCATGCTGCCTTGAAAGATTTGTGGTCTTAGATTTAAAATCAACACCTGTCACGGAAAAGGAAGAATGTTAGTGGGCCCCCTCCAGGCTTGTAGCACCATGTTGCTCCCTGCAGAGATGTTTCCAGGGCTCAGGGTTTCAGACGATTAGATGAAGGAAGCTCCTGCAGTGAGATAATTCTTCAAAAGCCTCGCTTATCTTTGGCTTTCCTGCATGCAGCAGCTTCATGTTTGCTTGTCTTTTATGTGTGCATATGTATATTGTTCTCTACGTGTGTGTTTGTGTGTGTGTGCTCTCTTCTTTTTTCACTGGGTCAAGTATTAAACGGTATTACTTTCAGTCGCGAAACTGCCTCTTCTCTTTCTTCTTGGGACGTTGGCTGTATACTAACATAAATGAATTGAACACAAACACAGCGTGATTACACTCATCCATGGATGGCTGGGTGAGCGTGACATTCCCAAAGCTTTAAAAAATACAAGATAGAGAAGCCAAACAGCAGAAAAAGAAAAAAACTGCTGATAAAATTTAAAAAAAAAAGGCATCTGCCTCTTTATATCCTTTATCTCAATTCTCTTTTTTCTCTCTTTTCCTCTCTCTGTCTTCCTCTTTCTCTCTCTCTCTCACACACACACACGCAGACACACTCACACACACACATACACACACACAGTAGCTGCCGAATGTAGGTCAGTCTCGCAGAGAGATGTGAAAGTGAATAGTAAATCAAAACTACCTATCAGCCAATGCCACAGCAATGCTTCCCTGAGGCTATTCAGCAGTGCTCTACAGCACGCAAGCTAAATGATAGTGATACGTACACACACAGACACAGACACGCACACACACACACACGCTGTGGTGAAAAGGTACAGTGGATGTGTTGCATAATACATCAGGACCAAAGAAAACAGCTATTATCTTCCAAGAGCAGGCCACTCCTCAGTGAATCTGTTTCAGTTGTCAGCATTACTTTGAAAAAGTAAAATTGCCTGGGAATCGCCTGAGTGAAGTGTTCTGGTGATTACAATGACATTTGTGTTAGGATATCTATGTATTCATGTGTTCATTTGATATCTCTCTGTCTCACTCTCATAGACACAAGCAATGCCAGCTTATTTAAACACAGGTAGCACCTTCCTTTTCTCTCGGTGTCCACCTAACTGAAGAATGGCACTGAGGATAAATGGGCCCAGTACTGGACTTTACATTACAAAATCAGCTGTGACATCCATTTCTCCTCAAAGTGGCAGCTGCTGCAGCACTGCACCAGAGATTTATTTCTCCTCTTGTTTGTGTAATTGACTGTGTGTCAGGTGAAATCAGCGGCAGAAACCAAGGTTGCCACCGAGGACAGAATCTCAGCCGCAGGCCCTCAGACTAAATTCGTGAAAACAGCTCCGGACATTCTGGACAGTCTCCTTCCTGCCACAGTAGGCAGGGTCTGGTCACAGGACATGCAGTTTTTCATCCACAGTATGTCATATTGATAAAAACCTTCTGTGTTAGAGGCTTTTGCTCTCAAAGTCTTTTTTTCTATTTTCATGAGAACAATGTAACGTATGACAATGTCAAAAAACACGCGACAACGTGAAAGGGGCCGCTCGTAGTGATGAGCCTACCAAGAAAAGATTTCCCTCTTACCGCGCTCATGGCGTCGTATTCGGCCACAGCCGCCTCTAAAAACCCACTGCACACCACGTGCTCAGCACCAGGCAGCAGACAGACACAGATAGCAACTACCCGTTGAACATAGTGAAGCACTTAACAGCTTACGAGCCAAACATATTTTCTCAGGAGTTGCTAGAGACCAAACATAGAGCTAAAAGGAGAGTGAACATTGGACTTACGTTCACCCAGTGGATAGAAACACAAATCCAAATGAGTGACAATGTCGTTTGTGTTAATAAACAACAGTTTGCAATCAAGTTCGTCATAACAACTAACCACAAGTGATGTCAATGTTGCGTTCACAACTTTTAAAAAATATTATCGCAGGTTTAATACATTGTTAACACATACTTTACCTATGAAATGTCTTCTGACCCCTTCAGTCCTAATTGTTCAACTATACAAAACCGTCTGCATAGAACAGACTGTTGATAGAACTGTAACATGAAGCAGGGACAGTATAAAAATAGTGTATGAATTAATTGTTATAAGAATAAATAGCAAAGAACTGTCGAAACGCCAAATGTGCTTCACGGTGTCTCCCATGAGAGAGGCCGTTTCGTGCTTTGCTGTCAGAGACTGTTTACCGGTTCTTAAAGAATGACACACACAGGCCTAACTCGTAGAACCGAGTCTGAACACTGTGTTGTTTTTGATTCATAGCAGACAAAGAGGTTGGCGTGAGCAGGTACAACAAAGCGACGGAACCCTGGTAAATAGATGTGTTTACCTGCAGAGCATAGTCCAAACGTAACAAGTGAGACTACATTTCCTAGCCGCTGCGTGACGACAACTTTGCGCGACAGTTTCCGCGGGCGACCACGTGACGTTTTGTTTTGGGTCCTGCTCACAGACCTGGCGGCCCCCTGGTCTTCCTCACACGCATGTGAGCCGACGCAGGATGGGTTACACCTGCCTCTTCTTCGTGAGCGTTTGCCTGTTTTGCACCTGCGTGGCTTCGCCGCCGAACTTCGTCCTGCTTTTCGCAGATGATCTGGGTTTCGGGGATTTGGGCTGCTACGGGCACCCCAGTTCACTTACCCCAAACCTGGACCGCCTGGCTGCGGGAGGACTCCGCTTTACAGATTTCTACTGCACGAGCCCCGTCTGCAGCCCGTCCAGGTACCGCCTGTCATACACACATGACCGACCCTGACTGTTTAATTTAATGTTCATCTCAGACCTTAAAACTACTGGAGAAACAAATCAGCACACACATTTTATAACTTTATGATCCCTTAAATCCCTTTTGTAATATATATATATACACACAGTTATATGCCTTAACCTTTGAAATCATAGCTGTGACATTTAATATACCTTAAAGCAAGTGGTTAAACCCCTTAATCATTTATGTAAGAGAAGACTGATAAATATAATGTAACTTACAGTGCATGACTTGAAAGTTGAGGTAGTAAGATGAGTGAAAAAAAGAAGCAAAGCATCTGAATTAAAACTCTCTCTAATGATTTGGATTCTTCTCCGTAGTACATATTAATACATAAATAAATGTTAAAATATTCATGTACATATATGCCCGCAAGACTGTGAGCCTTAATTGAAGTATTATACAACAGGAGACAGAGATAAAGTGGTTAATATAAACCCAGAGCTGATTAACAGACACTATTAATAAAAAAATAAAAAAAAATTGGATGGTGTCACGATTTGATACAAGCACAGCAGAAATAATAAGTGTCTGAAAATGTGTCTTATATTTAGATTAAGTTTATTCAGTTTATTACAACATTACAACATTCAACTTGAAGGGGGAACTAAAAATGGATCAGGTTGTTTCAGTGACAGATGAAGGAACATGACCAAAGGTGGCTTTCGCCTCTTACTATACAAAAACAACTACATCCGTGACCAAAACGGGAAATGTGATAAATCTTCATAAACCTCAGCACCACATTGTTCAACAGATTTGAACACAGTGAACGAAGGTGCAATCAATTGTATTGAACAACACAGTGTGATACATGAGGCCCTTTGGGCTGTTCAGTTTCAGTCTAGCTTAATATGAAAATGCATCTTTCTGGTCCAAACACATTATATACACTTTCCAGTCTCTCCTCTTTCTCCTAAATGACAACCTGGTTTGGCAACGGCTTTTCAGGGCATCGTTGTTGACAGGGCGTTATCAGACCCGCTCAGGCATCTACCCAGGAGTGTTGTACCCAGGCTCCGTAGGCGGTCTCCCTCTGAATGAGACCACCATCGCTGAGGTCTTGAAACCTCTGGGTTATGCCACCGCTGCCGTAGGGAAGTGGCACCTGGGATTTGGGGCCAATGGGATGTTTCTTCCAACCAAGCAGGGGTTTGACCAGTACCTGGGGATCCCCTACTCCCATGACATGGTCAGTGTGATTGAGTTTTAAAAGTTCTTAAATGTAATCTTTGATGATATTTGTTAAAAGTATCTTCATGTAATTTCTTTTCTGTAATATCTATTTTAATATTTGACCCTCTGGCTCTCTGGTCTTTGCCCCAGGGTCCCTGTTGGAACCTGACTTGTTTCCCTCCAGATGTTAAGTGTTTCGGATTGTGTGATGTTGGCACTGTAACGGTCCCGCTCATGCACAATGAGGTCATCAAGCAGCAACCAGTCAACTTCCTGGACCTGGAAAGGGCTTACAGTGACTTTGCAACCAATTTCATTGCCACATCAGCCAAGAAAAAACAACCTTTCTTCCTCTACTACCCCTCCCATGTAAGCAAAAAATACATAGTGAGATAGAGCAAAATAACACTTACAAGCAGTGTAGAATTGGAGCTTTGTTCCGGTAAGTTAAACTCCTGTAAAGACTAAAAAGTAAGGTCAAGTGAGGTTTTCAAAGCAAGAAAGTCCATAATGTTTTAATCCCCCTGTTGATAGATTATGGTAACTCAGTGCATTCAGACAATAAAAATTACAATAATTGCACCTTGTTCTACTTGCTCCTCCAGCACACCCACTACCCCCAGTACGCAGGTCCAGGGGCAGCCGGGCAGTCTTTAAGGGGCCCATTCGGAGATGCTCTGTTGGAGTTTGACAACGCTATAGGAAACCTACTGACAACCCTGGAGAAGACAGGAGTAATCAACAACACGCTGGTTTTCTTTACTTCAGACAATGGGTTGGTTTTCTCCCGGGTTTGTTTTTATATGCATCTAAGGCCTGTATCTAAATTTGTAGTCACTTTCTTACTGTATACTGACATTTTAAGCTGCCTCCACAATCAATAGCATGTCTTTTCTCTGCTCAAAGGTCAAGTTGCATGATATCTTTGTCCTCTTTTATGTAAGATTTATGGCCATCTTGGGATATTGCATTTATTGCCTTTTATCAAACGGTGTGTTATTCCCTGGCTCTGTGTATAGACCCGAACTGATGCGAATGTCCCGTGGCGGTAACGCTGGCCTGCTGAAATGTGGGAAAGGCACCACATATGAGGGGGGCATGAGAGAGCCGGCTATCGCCTACTGGCCAGGGACCATCAGGCCAGGTCAGAAAACCTTAGTCAGCTTCATAAAGTCTAAGATTAAAAAAAAGAAAAATGTTTTGCATAAAACCAGCACTTTCTACACAGACCACAGATTCTGTACATTTATTTAAAGAAAGCTGAGCTAATATCAGTTGGCCCTCACAACGACCATATTCGTGGTTTTGCATGTCTTAGTCACGTATACTAGGTCATTTTCAGAAGTCTACCATACATTGTGTTTTTACACTGATTTCATGCATTCCAGACATCAACCGGTCTCCTTTCATTTCAGTATAAAAACAAATACCATAATGAAGTGAATGGAAACCCATTTACACGTGACTTCTTAGTGATTGCTGCTACTTTCAATTTTTTCTCTGTGCATCTCTTCAGGCGTGACTCATGAGATGGCCAGCACTCTAGATATCCTTCCCACCATCACAAGTCTGGCAGGAGCCACACTGCCCCAGGTGATGCTGGATGGGGTCGATATGACAGAAATCCTTGTCAACCAAGGAAAGGTAGTGGCATCATACCTCGCACTCAGTAGATATTGAAATATTGTGAAAACCAAGATGATGTATTCATTTTTATCTCCTGCAGAGTAAAAGGGAGACGATGATGTTCTACCCCACAGATCCCAGTGAAAAGTACGGCCTGTTCGCTCTCAGGCTGGGGAAGTACAAGGCCCACTTCTATACACGAGGTACAGCAGGCTTCGTGTACGCAAATCAAGCATAATCATACAGTCAGAACTGAGGTGGTTTTGACTCCTGGTTGTTCATGCTTGTGCTTCAGGTGCAACCCACAGTGGTACTACCGCAGACCGTGACTGCCCATTATTCGCAGTTCTCAAGGCCCACAACCCCCCTCTGCTCTTCGACCTGGAGGCTGACCCCTCAGAGAACTACCCTCTCCCTCTGATGGGAAGACCCGATCTCCAGGCCCTGCTGGAGAGGATCAGGAAAGTAAAGGAGCAGTTTGAAGCCTCCATGGTGTTTGGTGAGAGCCAGATATCCAAAGGAACAGATCCCCGCCTGGAGCCTTGCTGCAGTCCTCAGTGTAGCCCCAAGCCCAGCTGCTGCCAGTGTTGATCGGACACATTTTCACAGCTCCTAATGAAGACAATGTGGGGAAGGCTAGAGGGACTGCACCGCTTTTACCCTAAAATTGCTCAGTGAAAGCACAAAAGGTGATGCTGATTTTGTAATATGTGTCGCTACTGGCTTGTGGACAGTTAAGCTTGCAAACAATCTGTTCCCTCAGTGAGGAGATCATTTTCTCAATTTTAATAATGATTGTATTTAGAACTAATGTATAACAATGTACTGTATGTTTCCTGACTTGAATACATGTTTTATTATGTGGTGCATCATGTAATTTCCCCTTCAGCATTCTTTATTATCATACAATTTTGAATTAATACATGAATTTATATGTGAAAATGTTTTGCAGGCCACTTCAGTCACACAAACAGTCAAAAGTAGATGTGAACAATAAAGACAACAATAAAGGTTTTTGACATCAAGCATATATTTTATTCATAAGACCAAATCCATGACAAGGCAGAGTGATTTTTTTTTTGTCATTTTTTTCTTTGTTTTTCCCTTGAATTTTACAAGTCCTTGTTTTTAAAGATACAAGATAGGATATGTTTGTTCTGTCACATACTGTTTTGCTCTAGGTATACAGTGAAGAATCTTGTTAATGTAATAAAGTCAAAAGTTTGGTTTAACTGTTAATGTATGTCTCAGCGGCTATATGGGACTAGATCATCCTCAGAGGTTCTTGTGTAGCTGTGTGGAAAGAAGGATTTTAACTAGGCTGTAACAAGATAGAAAAACAAAATCAGAAGCAAATAGATACAGATCAGAGATGGGTCACACTGTTGGAGCTCAAAGGCGATTACTATAATCGGCAAGACGCAGTAATAATTTTCCAGTGGCAGCTGACTCGGTCACTATTCAGCTCTAACAGCAGATTGGTCAGTAGTCTGGTGGTTGTGTCACACACTAATGATGTCACATCTCACAAATGTGCCCTAAATGTGCTGCTGAAGCCTGTATGTAGAGAGTTATGCAGTTGGCAGGAACCCAAATGCTGGCCGTGACAGATACTGAGATAACACCTTGTGTAGAAACACAAGACACTGAAATAAAATTATTGCAGATCACAGATATTTACGTGTTTCTCTTTTCTCTCAGGGGTTTTTGTCTGGTTGTGATCTTTTTTTAAAATTTCTTTTTAATTAATGTACATATTCATATCAGTAACATACTCAACATAAAGGACACAGCACTATCTTAGATTTGCTATTGTATATACATGATCTAACTGACAGCGATACATATGTAGATAACACCCGGCCTCCCTCCTGCCGGATCAACATTCAGTGAACTTTTAACACTGAAATCCTGCAGATCCGAGGTGTTTGTTTTTTTTCTGTTGGACTGTGACTGAAAGCAGCAGAACAAGATGCTGAACAGTGTCTGAAAGAATGATGTGGCTGGTAGGGAGTGGTAAACCTCAAAGCCTGAATTTTTCGGGTAACAGTTTACTGCTGTGGTGACTGCGTCGTTTTTTAAATATAACCCCTCCCCTATGTAAGGTGCTAGAAAATAGGATACGATATGTTACAAAACCCCGGAGTAGGTCATTGCGTAACATATTGTGTAACTTTTAACCCTTGACCAGACTAAAAGCAATAAATAAATATGAGAACAAGTGGCCATCCCTTCTGTCCATCAGAGTTAAAAAAAACAAAAAACAAGATCAAAGTCTAACCATTTACATAACTATAAATCCTCCTTTTAATGCTTTATTAAAGGTTTAATTCCATTGTGATACCAGGACCAAGTATTAGCAGGACGCTCTCACTGCACATTAGGCACAATGCCATACAGCATTAATGACACATGGCTACAGGTCAATCTAGTCATTCCTTCTCCCTCGTTGAAACCGCCGAGTCAAAGGAAAACGGAGACTAGGATGTCACTAAAAACCAGAGTTAAACAGTCAGAGGTGTGAGAATATGGCTTTTCAGAGGGCCTTTGCTTTCTTTGACCTGAAAGTCACATCAATCATTGCAAAGCATACAGTGATCCACAGTTAAACAGTTTAAGAGAATGATTTCCTATGAAAGCTCCCCACGGTGAAGGTCAGCAAACAGTGCATTTTTGAGGACTGGACAAAAGTAAAATGGTTCTGTCATATCATCCTAATATGCAGACAGTTACTGAACCTTATCCAGACCGAATAAAATATCTGCAGGGCTAATGACATTCAAAGTTCATTCCAAGTCATTACAACTTTTCCAAAAATCGGATACACCTGCAGTTACTCCTATCAGAGTTGTTAATACCCACAACAAAACTACGAACAAAATCCCCTCCATCAGTCTCAACTGCGAGTGTGTCTTAATTAGTGTGGATGAGGCGCCTGTATGTCTACTTTCTATACATGTATTTACAACACACACTACGTCTTGTACGCAACACAGGGGTAAGCTCGGACCAAGGACAGTTCACTGTACTCTCAGTAGAAATCAAATTAGCAGTTTGTCAATATTGAACAATTACATATTTACAGTTAATTAAACGCCTTAAACCTCTTGATTCTACACCATTCCCATACAGATAGATGAGCTGCTTGCCATTCACTCGGATATGTGTATATCTCGGTGTGTCTGTGTGCATTTACCCTACTAGCCATGCATTGAAAAGTGAAACAGCAGTAGTAGGTATATTGTTTCCATTTCAAAAGAGGAACCTTTAAATAAACAGGTGCTCAGCGTTTTAGTTTTATATCATAGAAAAAGATAAAAGAAACAGGCAATCAATCCATCGAGTTGATGGAAATAAACAAAGAAAGAGAGATGAATGAAATCAGTCAAATGCCTAGCATACTGTAGAAATGAAGATCCCAGTTTTAGAGGGACACAAAAGAGTATTTTACAATGGAGAGAAGACCCCACTGACAGTGCCCTCTGGTGGCAAACTTGATGAACATACACAAGCTGTAGAGGGAGAAGGTGGTCATCATGGCAACACTTCTTACTCTAGGTAGATGTCCTCGGTGGGGCAGGCGTACTCCAGATGTTCCTGGTAGTACTCTTGGAAGGCTCGTCTGCAGAAAAGACAGACAGATGAGAGCATGACTAAAGATCTGCCCAACAGCTATTAGAAGACAGCCTTCCAGAGTAATCCTTCGTGTAGTGACAGATTTTACACAGTCATGTTCTGTTTCCTAAGAAATGTCCAGGTAGTACAAACAAAAAGAGTGCTTGGTAAACATAACGCTAGTGAAAATACAGGACAACTCTTGCTGAATCAAAGGCGCGTGACTGTTTTTCATAAGTTTTGCCATTGTTGTTGGGTCTGTACCACAGAGAGAGCAGGATGGAATAGTTGAGCCCAACCCATACTCTGCTGCCTGCCCTCACTCCATCTTCATCTTTAAATATTCAGATCCACCCAATTTAAAAATGCTCTTACAGTTTAAGTGGAGTAAATATGTCAACCCAGCATTATAAAAAAGGTATAAAGACATCACTGTCCCATGGTATATGCTTGATATAGAGTAACTGATATAACAATGTAATTTGGACTCACCCAACACACTCTGCTACAGGTCGCATGGACTCCTGGGAAACAAACACGTGGCAAGCAAATCGGTTCAGTGTGGGGTGCTTAGTGATGAAGCCAAAGTAGCTGCAGAGAGAACAAAACAATATGATGCAACCAGTCAGATGTTACGCTGTACACTGGCAATATCAGGGCAGAGGATCTGCGTGTTTGTTTACCAGTTGTTCCTCGGATGGCAACCACAGAATGAGATGTTCTTCATCTGGAAGAAGTGACTACATCTGTCATACTAAACATGGCGAGAGATGCAAAGAGAGAGATTAAGATTAGTTGTAGTCAAGTCAGGTTAAGTCAAGTAGATTTTGCTTATACCCCAAATTTGTGTCCGAGGGCTTTACAACCTGTATAACATACACCCTCTATATTCTACTTTTATCCGAGTTTGCATTCACAGTCTTAAGATAATTGTGTTTTATTGTAGATTTGATTTGTCGTGCTAAACTCTGTTCCCTACTTTTGAAAAAATCCAACCTGCCGGTATCAGCCTGCTGGACAAAGGACTCATACAGTCTTTGATCTATGACTGCTCGGAAAATAAAAATCCCTTGGTTGTTTACCCGACAATATTTCAACAAGTTGTGATAAATCATCAATAGAGCATTAATCCAATGTTATGACATTTTAAAAGAAAGACTGATTGTTAGCAGTTCATTGGCTCATTCATTAATTTGTCGATACCTCATCGAGGGTGTCATATTCATCCTCCAGGCTCATTATCAGTTTCACTCCTTGCAAGCTAATCTCCAACTCACACAGAGAAGGAGGTCGCACATGTACCGTCCGTTTCCTCGATATCGCAATCTAAGGGGCGGAAAACAGTTGTGTTAAAGAAAACATGATTTTATGGTGCAAACTGTATGTGTATATATTTTTGTGACTGTGCATGTGTTCTGCTGTCTCTTCCACTTTGCTTACCTTCTGCATGGCAGCACAGAGAATACCATTGCCTTGGTGATAAGGTACCTCAACAGACCCCAAAAACTGAACACTGAAAGTCTCAATCCATGCTGGATTTCTTTTCATTCCTACAGGGTATGATGTGGACATACATACAGAACATGTGATTCTTCTGAGATTCGTAATGAGACAGGCAAAAAGACAGTGGGTGTATCTCTCCACTCACCCAACAACTCCTTAGACTGGCCTATGACCTCATGGGCATAAAAGGCAGGGAAGATGCCCCTCTCCCCTGTCCGCATGTTATAGCCTCTGTACCAGTAGTCATCCTCTTCTTCCTCCACATATAGAGGATCATCCACATCCAGCTCCAGCTCATCTGCATGTCTGGGAATGAACCTGCAGGGGTCAGCAGAGAGGATGAGGGGAAAAAAAGAAAACCATCTCTGTTGAACAGTGTGTGCTTACATGGTATCCTTGCAGCTGTGCATCCTATAGACTGGGGTGCATTTCATAAGGAAGCATCTGTTTCAGTCTCCCAGTGGGGAGCAGAGAGAGAGGAGTGATGAAACAGCTGACAAAGAAAGATGGTGGGGTGGGTGGAGGGAGACAAAGAGCTCTAAATGTGGAGACATGATTATTGAAAGAGGACTGTGGTAAAGCAAATACATAATTATAAATACACAACATGTATGTGTATAGAAAGGAGGAGCATGTAGCCTTCAATCTCACATACAAACACAGATGGTGGCTGATGTGATTATTACTGGCCACCCTGCAGCTCTCGAGCTCAGCTGTAGCTGTATTTCTGCATGACCCCAACAGCAAGCTGAAAGCCATGAAGCCTTGAAGAAATATTGTTTAGCTTAACCATACATGGATTTTTTTCCCCCAGATGCAAAATGAAAATTGGGAAATTAAAGCTAATGACATTCAGAATTCATTCCACCATACTGTTTCTACAATCCACGAAAAAAAACAAAACAATAATTTTTTGGTTTTTGCTGTAATTCACAAAGCTCCCACTGTTGTCCCATTGTTAAAAATGACACAGTATACTTTAGATTATCTTACCTGTAGACTGCCCTGTGTGTCTGGTCCCTCTCCTCTCCATTGATGGTACAGGAGAAAAGTCCAAAGGATTCTGTGCCTACGTGGCAAACAGACACCACTTAGACTGGCTTAAAGCCATTAAAACTACCTTTTTAAAATGAAACTGGAAGCTAAATGTTGAAAATGAAATATAGTGAATTCTTTCTTTTTTCTCTGATCTGTTATTGTTGAGGGAACATTTCTCCTGTAAACTTTCTGAGAGGATGTCAGAATGAAAGCTAATTGGATTTGTCAAAAAAAGAAATGGCAATGTGAGCCTTTGTAATGAGCCTTTCATTATGCAAATCACCCTTTATTAGAGATATAAATCTTGAAGCAAGGGCACTGATTGATGATGGGTGTACTGGGAAGCAGAGCCCTTCTATAGGTCTTGTGTGGGCTCCCTGCCAAATTTGGAAAACGTTAATGCATCATGCTGACAGTTATGAGTTAAACCCTGATACGGTATATTCATCCTAAGGACCATGAAGGGATAATTTTGGCAATAATGCTGCTGGGCTATAACATGTAGGGTATGTATTTTCCATTGGCTTAAGTTAAAGGACTCCAACATTTTTGGGAAATACACTTATTCACTTTCTTGAAGAGAGTTAAATGAGAAGATCAATGCCACTCTCATGTCTGTACAGTAAATACAGCCAGGATACAGTTATCCTAGCTTAGCATAAAGACTGGAGGCAGGGGAAAATGGCGAGAACACATTATAAACAACAAAACAAAACACACCAACAAACAAAAATCTATGTGTGAAAGAATCAAGTCATGGTTACAGGGTAATATATGCTTGTACTATTTCTTGGCCCAGTGCAGTGACTTTGTGACTGTGTCTGTAGTTTCATACTTAACTGACAGATTATGAGTGGCATCAATCTTCTCATCCAACTCTCAGCAAGAAATAAAAATAAACATATTTCCCAAAATGTCAAATAGAATAATCTTGTGTGTGACTTACTGGAAGAGCGGGAGGTGCTGTTGACGAACACGTTGAGGAACTTCTTGGAGAATGGCAGGTCAGCCTCGGGGGAGGAGTCCTCAGAAGAACTTAGAAGTTCTGGCCTCACCTCCTCATCCTCTCGACTGTAGCCCACCTCAGCCGTTCCCAAGGGCTCCTCCTCACATAGCGTGGAAAGCTCACTGTCATCACTCAGAACAGAGGTGCACCTGTGAGGACAACATTTTTTCCAATTTCAAATCTCAATTTAAGGGTAGACAGCCACTAATACCATAAAAAAGGCAGTATTTACTTTTAACAATAAACACAACCACTGTTCATATTATGCAACATTATCTCTAATAAATAGTTTTACAATTACATAAAAATGGTGTGTTATCATCTACACGCTATAAGGATGATGCAAATATTCCATAATCTCTGCTCAATTTGAACACAGATGAGTGTTACAGTATATTCT
Organism: Xiphias gladius; assembly: GCF_016859285.1. Classification (NCBI taxonomy): domain Eukaryota; kingdom Metazoa; phylum Chordata; class Actinopteri; order Istiophoriformes; family Xiphiidae; genus Xiphias; species Xiphias gladius. The sequence continues at coordinate 14,598,001 of NC_053407.1, read as the reverse complement.
TAGCTAGTCACAGCATACCTTCTGAGGCTGACTAGTTCCAGTGTAGTATTTTCATCCACCACTAGTGTGTACTTCATGGAGTCATATGCCAGTCCATCATCTTCGCTCGGTTGTCTCAGAGCCAGATCTTTCTCACACAGTGGGAGGTCATGGTCAGATGAGGGATGGTCTTGCACACTAGCATCAATGGGTGGTGAACTGTCAAGCTCCAAGTCACTACCCCTGTAGGACTGCTTCCTCAAGCCACCCAGGAATGGATAAGAGTCCCCATCGTCCTCCTCATCGTCATTGTCTGTGGAGTACGTAAGGCTGAAACAGCGGTTGGTCTGGGCAGTGGGGATGTCCAGTGTCAGGCTGTGTTTGGCGTCGGTGATACGCTCAAGAGAAGCTGAGGAATTGCTTGTTGGCCTGGGCTCTGTCTCTCGACCTTCATCCTTGTCGCTGACCACACTCTCACTGAGGCTTGGTGAGTCCAGATCCTTCCTCCCCTCCAGCATCATCAAGTCATTATTGGGCTCTTCATCTTCTTCCTGTCTCCTGCCATTCTTCAGTGGTTTGTCTGTGGAGTTCTTCTCAGAGTCTTTAGTGGCATACAAAGAGTTGAAATCCGTGGTTCCCCTCCCGTTGTTTGCAACGCGCTCTAAAATCAGAGGAGTTATGGTGTCACCAGTAGGGTTGTTCATATAGAGACAGGGACTTATCACTGCTCCTTCTTTTAAAGACTCCGCACTCCTTTCCTTCTCTATTTCCTCTGATCCCTCCATCCCTGCTTTATTTTCTCTGTCCTCATCATTGAAACCATCTCCCTCTCCAATGTCTGAGGATGGTGAGATTGTGTCTGACACAGACACCTTCCTCTTGAAACACTCCTCAGGACAGCTTATTGGGTACGAGCCCTCTGAGATCATCCTGTTGACCAAATTGCTGAGCAGCCAGGGTGAGTCTGAATTCTCACTCAGTTCGTCTTCACTTTCTGATTCTGAGTCTCCCTCACTTGTTCCATCGTATTCATCTGCACTAGGCATTAGCCTGGGTCCCACTGGCAGGTAGAAGGAACGTTTGAAGCTCTCTAGGCTGTGGTCTGGTTCTATCTGGAGCACCATCTGTCTGGACAGACTGTCCTCACAGCATTGGGCTGGCGGCAGAGTCTCATCTGGGTCAGCCTGGTGCTCGCAGGACTGCTCATCATCCACATTCTGCAGCCCCATCAAAGCTTGACCATCATCATAAGGCTCAGGGGGTAAGATGGGTGAGTCAACAGGGGATGGCGTAGCAATAGTGGGTGAGGGTACAGGGGAAGGAGATGGCAGAGGAGACCCTTCTTTTATTGGATCAGGCTTGCCCAGAAGTAAAGACGTTTTCAGTCCAACGATACCACTGTCCTGCTCTAACTCTGTATCTGGGTCCAGTTCCTGGTCCGATGTAGGCGAGCTGGCCTCCTCAATGGAGTTGGTGAGATGAGATGAGCGTCCACTGCTACTGTCGTCACTGGTAAGGTCCAGCTCTGTCTCTGAGATAGAAGAGATCATGTTGGAAACTACAGGACCTCCACAGGCAAACGCTGCCTCCAGCTCCCCTTCAATGTCAGAGTCAGAGCCTGGAGAGCTGAGATCCTTGTCCTGGTCTGAAGTTATGTAACCCCGCTGGTTCATATCTGCTATCCCTGGATCTGAGGATGGAGAGGTGGAGTCGTTAACTACTACCTCCCTGGCAGAAGTTGCTGGAGCATCTGAACTGTTGGACTGGTCGAGAGCATCTGAGCGGCTGGAGGACACATAGCTGGAGAAGGAGGCGAGCTCAGAGGGTTCAATGGAGGGGAATTCAACATATGATGACTGATTCTCCTTACACACCATATCGTAGGTCTCCTTACACATAAACTCCACTTCAAAGTCCTTATCCAGCTCCTCATCAGACAAGGGTGTGTCGGCACCATCATTGGCTCCCATGGGTGCAGTTGATGACAAGCAGCGACTGGTTCCGTCTGGGTCTGGGTCATTCTCTGGCTCCATACCTGACTCGCTGGTGATTGTGTAGGTGTCAGTGGCACGCCGGTTTGAATGTTTGTGATTGTGGTCACTGTTGAGGTCATGGTCAACCTCTGTGTCCGAGCACTGAGAGTGCTCATCTACAGAGGGCACTCTGGTTGTCTGGATTGAAGGGTCAGCTTTTGGCTCAGTGACATCACCAGAGCATGGGTGGGACTTATGTTGACCAAATGAGCCTGCAAAGAAAAAAAGGTGTGGAGAAAGAGCAACTTGGACAAGAGCAAAGCTAAAAAAAGAATATTAGGAATAATGAATGAAGAGCGTTACAAGGTGCAGGTTAAAAAAAGGATGAGGGATGAGCAAGTTCAGCAAACTCTTCTTAATTAGTAAGACACTAATTTGATGCCCTGGTGCAAACTGATTTGTAAGAGTCAACATGACAATGTTTTGCTGAACTTTTGTGTCACTCAACAATTCAAATTCACGTCACATCACTTCATTTCACAACACGACACTGATGTTAATGGAATGAGTTCCAAGCTTGCTGGGCTGGCCTTCTTGTTACCGTATTCGGGCCTTTCCCGCCTGTTGCCCTCCATGTCGCAGAGGAGGGGCCTGTGAGGGGATTGGGGGTTCCCACCCTCCCCTGCCTGTTTTGTTGGAGTACCTTTGCTCTGAGACCCTGGTGCTTGGGAAACTGGAGAGCCTGGGCACTGGCCTGTCACATGGCTGCTATCCTCCAGACACAAGTGGGTTGGAGACAGATGGCCTAGAGGTAGAGTATATATTGTAAATGATAATTTATAATAACCGATCTTCATTTGAAGGCAACAATAACTGGCCTATGTCGGATAATTACTACACAAATGAAAAACCTTAAGGTAAGGTCAAGAAATTTAAATACTGTCAAATGTAATTTGATGTGTTTTCACTGTCTTGGCAATTTCATAAACACAAAACAGGTTATTATTTTATGTTAATTGTAATTTATGCTTATTTGTAATTTTGGTGCCTCACTTGAAACAGTCATTATCATTTTTTAAGATACACAGCATCTGTGAGTTTCATTATTTTATTTTATATATGTAGGGCATTATATTATATTATATTATATTATATTATATTATATTATATTATATTATATTATATTATATTATATTATATTATATTATATTATATTATATTATATTATATTATAAATTTGATGTTGGTGCTGTTGTTGTACTGAAAACTCTTGAATACTAACACAACAATGTATTTATTTTACCAAAATAAAAATAGGACCATCTTGTGTGAAATATCATGTGTAGAGGACAGACAAATGAATAAAAATACAAATGAAAACATATCCATGACTTGATTTATTATTGATACCTAACCATGTACTTACCCTGTGAGACAGGGTTGCGTAAGGAGTCCTGCCAGGTTCCCTTCTTTGGGGACAGACTGCTGTTGTTATTCAGAGAATCCTAATAAGAAGAGAGAGGAAGGTATTTCACAAGCTTGTATGTAACTATTATGAAGACTAAACACTGTGTAAAATCAGTGTTAAATGTGTGTTTAGGACCACAGCTTCAGTCTGCTTACCTGCGACACAGCAGTAGTGAGGTTCAGAGTGGTGGGTCTGCTCTTTAGAGTACCAAGAGTTGGGGAGAGAGGAGGGGTGGTAGAGGGGGATGGGGGCGCATCGGGGTCAACCTCTTCATCCTCTTCCTCTTCCTCCTCATCATCCTCATCTTCGTCGTCAATCATCTCAAACTCTTGGAAGTCATCCTGGAAGGAGCAGACTGGGTGGTGCATGTCATTCTTCTCCAGAATGAGAGAATCCTGACCCAAGAAAAGAAACAGAGAGACAGAGTTAGTCACGGGGCCGCAGGATAAAGTAAAGAATGCTATATTTTTAAACAGACTGAGCATATTTCAGAGGATAGACGCACTAATTAAAGCATATTCTGTTCTGACAGCAGAAGGAAACTATTATGTAGTGAGCAAACACAAAGGCAAAAAAGCTGCTACCTTCCATCCACTGTATACTACTTCCTTTTTCATTTAAAGGTTTTGCCAAGAACAAGCCTGAGATGAAAAGAATTAGGAGAGCACAGATGGACAGCATGCAACACGTTGTTTTTGATTACACAGGGTGCATTTGTAAAATACAGACAAACACACACATATACACACATCAAATCACTGTGGTTGGCAACTCTGCAACAGAGTTTATGTTAACAGCCACAGTACACTATGCTGTTATGTTCTTTATGCAATCTTAGGTCTTGTGCGTGTGAACCCATACATTTATGTTTGTATCTGTGTGTGTGTGTGTGTGTGTGTGTGTGTGTGTGTGTGTGTGTGTGTGTGTGTGTGTGTGTGCATGCGCGTAAGACAGAGAAGCTAAATGCAGCCTTAAGCATCAGCAGCACTGCCTCCCTGCTGTGTGTGTGTGTGTGTGTGTGTGTGTGTGTGCGTGTGTGTGTGTGTGTGTGTGTGTGTGTGTGTGTGTGTGTGTGTGTGTGTGTGTGTGCGTAAGACAGAGAAGCAAAGTGCAGCCTTCAGCATCAGCAGCATTAACTCCCTGCTGTGTAGAGGTGAAAAGGTGGGAACAATTAAGTCACCAAATACGAAAGGAACAAGCACAAATCCTGCAGAGAGTAGAATAATGTAGCTGTCTTGAGGATGGGCTGTTCAGAAGAGGAAAGGAGAAGGAAGGAGGGAGGGATAGTGTTTGCATGTGTGCGTGTGTTTGTGTGTGTATGTGTGTGTGTGTGTGTGTGTGTGTGTGTGTGTGTGTGTGTGTGTGTGTGTGTGTGTGTGTGTGTGTGTGTGTGTGTGTGTGTGCGTGTGTGTGTGTCTGTGTGTGAAGAACAAAGAAAGAAGAACGCAGGGACAGGCAATGAAATGGGAGTGGATCAATCCAACATCTCTCAGGTTTCAGATGGTTTACCGGAAAGTGGTGCACTAAATGATTTTGAAGTTTAATAGACCACACCTCCATAAGCATGTGTGTGTTGCCGTGTAGCTTTTACGTTTGCCAGATACAAGGTATGTTGATGCGACATCTATGAAGTACAGTAGATTATAGACAAACACCTCACACTGTTTGCTAAACACTGAAGAAGAGGAGATAGATTCGACTCTTGCACAGTCTGTGACAAGGCACAGATGCTCATATAGCTGTGATGTGGAATTGTTTGATTTAACTACTTTATAATAATGTTTAACCAGTTGTTTTAATGTAAAAATTACCCTGAACAGTATTGAAGACCTCTCACCTACATTCATCCCTACAAAGAATCTACTATAAACTGATAAAAGTGACATCACAACATCATCTAAACATCATCTCTCCCTGATGAACCTGAGGCATTGAGTGTTGCTTGTAATAATATTGATAAAAGCTGCTACATCATCATTTCCATCGATAGACTGTACGGTCACCACCACAAACATTTGTGGTTTATTTTTTTTCTGAACATCTCGCCTCTACTTTGAATTTATGTGACAATGCACACCCCGGGATTGATTTATCTGGTTTGAAGTTTGAGCAGCGCTGCAGTTTCTCTGCCTTTCTCTGCCACTTTTTAATGGAATTAAAGCTCACCTTCTCACCCATCCACCACACACAATTCTGCTGACGCCTGGTGCATCCACTTTATGCCACAGCAACAGAAATCAACACTCAATCTATTATCCTGAGAGTATGCATGAATATGCACACTTATAAGTAATTAACATATCTATATTTTCTGTGATTTAGCTGTGAAGAAATATTTTTGCAAAGAGTCGTGTGTTGGGGCAATAGATAATTATTTGTAACTATATATGCATTTTCAGTCCACAACCTACCGTAAAGATTCACAATGCATTTTACCCACACTAACCCATTATAATCCATCACTGGGTATGATGTTTGACCTACAAATCTTTGCGGGGCTAGGAAAATGCCAGTAATCCGCGCTGTCAGGAGACATCCTTTTGCGAGGCAAATTGACAGACAGGAAGGCAGGCTTAAAGAAACACAGAGTACTATAAATAAGAGTTGTGTGTTGGCAAGAATCAATGCCCATGGTCTCCGGTTCCCAAGGGCATCCCATCCAGCCACGTGACTGTCCCTCCTCTGTCACCCAGCAGACTTATGCAAGCATGCTTTCCTGCTGGCAGCGGAGGCGCCGTGAGCGAATTTAACTCTCTTAAACACCAACAAGCAACAGAGAGCACAAGTGTATTTAATGTAAATTAAATTAGTCTATAGGCAGAATGGTACTCCTTGTATCATACACAGGTAAACTCAAATCCATACAAACTTTACCGATCCAGAGTTATAAACAACCCTATGTATTATTTCTATGTATATATTTTAAACAGGTCATTTATACTGTCATTTCTGCTCTTCAACAGATGCTCAATAGGTCAGTGTCTCTGCTTGCTGATCAGTTTGCAAAGAGATATCATTGTAACGAAACAAAGATGAAGGCAGAGCAGCTCTCGAACCCTAATTAGCAGACCACAGGCTTGTTCAGCATGGCTAATTCTATGCCTACTGACTGTGAGATGGCAGTTCCACTATACAACACTGCCCTCAGCAGTGGAGAGGGCAGAGGCTTCTGGCTGAACTTCAGGGCCATCTTGCTTAATGAACTGACCGGCTGACGGAGGCAGCACTGTATAGATGAAAGTGACCGAGGACAGAACCCTCAATGGCATGGCCTTGTGAATGAAGAGGATGCCAGGGAATCATAAACCTCAGAGAAAAGAAGTGGAAACTGAGAATTAAGTGTTGTTTTAAGATCTAACAAGCAGTGGGTCAACAGGAAACAAAAAAGCTAGTGATGCCTAGCCTCCCCGCCGACTGATTGTTGATTGACTATGAAAGCAGAGCTGCTCAGTTAGTGTAGATGTGCTGGAGTTGCATGATCCTCAGTGCCTTGAATGAGATCATGTTGCAGTCAGTTGTTCAGCTGGGGTTTTTCTTTTTTTAAATTTTGGACGCTGTCTATTCAGTGCATAAATTCATCAGCTACACATTCACTGGTGCATCGTTGGGCTCCATATACACCTGCAAACTCATTAGGAGTAATGCTTTTGTAGATTACTCTGGCAGTACAGTCAAAGAACAGAAAGAAGATGATGATTCTTATTTATGACATTCATGTTTTTTGCATTTAGGTCACATCTTGATTGATATAAACACATAAGAAAGGAAGCAAGTATATGCCTACAGTACATAATCACCACCACTGCACAATATCTCTACATTTATTTTGTTTGTACGATACTATTAATTGTGTCTGTGGGTACATGTGTGCCCACTTGTAATGTGGGTTAGCTTTATGCCAGAATGTACGACAGATGTTTATTAGTATCCCATTAATGGAGACCACGTAGCGAGTGATGCCCCCCCTTCTATCATTCTTTCTGTAAATTTCAATTTTTTTTCAAAATAAGAGTAATGCCACAGCTGACACAGACACCATTGCTCTGTCACATACTGAATTATGCATGTGCTCCAGGTATTCAAACAGGGCTCTAGAGAGACAGAGATAGATATTAGAGAGACAGGAAGTGAAGCATCAGAGGCAAGATGAGGCATAAGCAGCAGTATGTGTATGTGTGTGTGTGTGTGTGTGTGTGTGTGTGTGTGTGTGTGTGTGTGTGTGTGTGTGTGTGTGTGTGTGTGTGTGTGTGTGTGTGTGTGTGTGTGTGTGTGTGTGTGAGAGAGAGAGAGAGAGAGATAGAGTCATAGGAAAGATTCAGAGACAGGAAAGGGAGGGACTCCCTCTGTTGTGGTCTCTCTGCTTGTTATGTTTAAATGCTGGGTTAAAAAAAATAAAGGTCAAGGAAAAACAAAAAAACAAATCACACGCTCGAAAACACATTGTCAAACTTAATCCTCAGTGCTTTCAAAGACAGTAGGAAAGGACAGCCTGAGTCGAAACTGCTTTTGGCATTTGGCCAGAAATGACCATTTCCATAGAGACAGAAAATCAGACAATGATAACGACCCCATATGAATGATCTTCAATCGCCTGCCTTCAGCTTCAGATGCCAGAATAAGCTATTTTAAGGCATCGTGTGTGTGCCTATTTGGTTTTGTTCACATGTATGTGTGTCCTGCTTTCACAAAGGCTAAATTCTGATCTAAAGGGTTTTGCAGATTAAGACCTGAACCCCATTACAAATTGGAATTAAACAGAGCTGGGGATTGGGGCTTGAGGATAATCTCACTGTTTAGATTGGCCGTTCCTCCAAAACATCAAAGACATGCTGCCCAATATGACTGAATCATACTGACGTAAAAACTAAAAGCCTCTCTCTTCATCAGCAGAGTGATGTGCAGGAGGGAGGGACTGCTGCTGCTGATGAGCTGACAAAGTGTCACAAACCCTACTGGTGCAGGCAAAATCAAATACCATGTGAAATACCCTCCACATGAAATTCTCTGTCTCGCCTTTCTTTCTCTGTTGTTTAGACATGCAAAAACACACTAGCAGGGCAACTGGGTGTGTGTCCTATCCATCCAATGTCAGCAAGATGACTGCCTCTGGGCAATGATAAAACGTAACAAGGACCGACACTCTCTCTGCACTGTGCTTTGTCGTTTGTGAAATGAACAGTCAGGGCCTCTGCTGATGTGTCTGATGTATGTGTATGTGTGTGTGTGTGTGTGTATGTTGTGTGTGTGTGTGTGTGTGTGTGTGTGTGTGTGTGAGCGTGCGCGTGTGTGTGACTGGATGTGGGAGGCAGAGAGGAGATAGAGGGCACTGATGCATGGTTTACTACTGTATGACCTCTCTGGCATGAGACGCAAAAAAAATCCACTCTTTAAAGTCTCTCTCTCAGGAGTTCTTCTCACATGCTACGCAAAAAGAGCTTTGTTACAGGAGGGCTTCGCTAGCTAACCATAATGTGTTTTGTTGCCGGATTAAACTGAAGGAAGTAAAATATCTAGAATAGATTTATATGGAGAGCTTAACCCTCAGAACCCACCATCCCTGAGCTAAATCACCTCGGCATAGAAGAGCAAAACAGAGAGAGGGAGAAAGTCAGGGAAAGAAAGCTTTCCGGGGAGGGAGAGGAGAGGTGGCAGAGAATAAGGGAGGAGCGAATCTGAGCTCTGTCTCCGAGCAACACTCTGCATAGCAGGGAGGGAAGGGAAGACATATGGGAGGGAGGGAGGTTGTCTCTGCATAGCAGCAAACTGCACTGGGTCACCCACCCTCTGCTGCAGCTGCGGCTCCACGCCACCAGCATAAAACATTTACACCCAACAGGATGGAGAGAGAGAGAAAGAGAGAGAGAGAAGGGGTATGAGACAATAGTTCTTAGAAACTGTGTAATTAAGGTATAAGTTGGTTAGACATGTATGATGATACAGCTAATGACTCAATTATTTGCATATACTTCATAACCCAGTCGCTTGATTAGGATACTTAGCGGAAGTCCTGCTTAGAATTTCTATTATATTCCGAGAAGTTTAGTGAGTTCATTCTGTTTGCTCAAATCCAGTATGTATGGTGTTTGATGCTGATCTGTATGATGACCAGAGTACATGGAGAGTGCTTCAGGAGAGTCTTCCTGTTAAACACAGCCATGAATATTACTCATCTTGTCCCTAGTATTATAATATGGATATCTGGGGCTTATGGGCATTACAGTAAAGATTGCAATGCTGGTAAGCCAGGTAGCCTGTACATAAAAAATCCGAAGCTGCAGAGGTGCAGAAGATAGCCATATGCAAATAAGCAGTTCTCAGCGCTAAGTATCTATAAAAACCAGGTCAGACTATCATTCTTTCCCATATTCATATTTTTTCTTGTTATTGTGCTTACCATTTTTCTACTTGTATCACCTTCACGTTGTATTTAATCAAGTATGATACTGTAAGTTGTCACATTACATAAGTAAGTTGTTCAGTCCAAATAATTAAGCAAACAGAGGATTATAGATAATTTAATTTTTGTAAGTCATACAACAGCCGTTTGCAAGCAGTGAAAAGACTTTTTCTGTTTTATATTTATAATTTTCTTCCTATGAATGCAGACATGATGCAATTGTGTGTTTACATATTGGGGACACAAAGCAAGGGTAATATATCAATAAATGGAACAACATAAAAAACAAAGAGCCTCACCTTCTCATATGGATCAGAGTCATAGTTGAGTCCAATCCCACAGTCATCTGTTATTTCAGAGAGATCTTCATCATCAAACTCCTCAAGACTGATGTCGTGGGCTGGCCTGGAAATACACGAGAGACAGTATATTCACTACATGTCATGAAAGAAAACACTGATATCTGCAATATGCCTGTTTGATTAGTGAAAGCTCCAGAGGGGAATTTCTCACTGACTTATGCCCACACACTGAGCCCTGTCCTAAGGGAAATCCATTCTAACTCATGGCCTGTCACGCTCTATCTGGGTTTCAGTCTCATATACTGGACACAGGCAGCCATGCAAATACCCACGCCCTCTATTTTCTCTTCCATTATAACAGTCCACACTAACAGAGTGTGACACATGTGAGTGGTGCTTATTAAAAAGCAGCAACACACAAAGTACTGAAATGAAATGTCAGTATTTCAAATGAAGTTAGCTGAATTTTATCATATATATTTATGAGCTGTGAGATGTTATAAACAGAGGTGGACCAGAGTCCACCAGAGTTTCTCAACTTCCATTTACAGCACCAGCACACTACAGCAGGGAAGTGTATGTGTCTCTGTAATGATCCATGGCATTGCAAGTTTTCTTGATTAGGCTCTATCTCATCTTTTCCCCATTAGTCCCCCATTAGTCAGTCTACAGCAGTTGGCTTGCAATATGTTGAGGGAAATGCTGCATTGCAGCTTTTCCTACTAAGAAAAAGGACATTCCACGTATTACATATGGATGCAAGCTTACATCACACATTCATATAGGGGTCCTGTCTACACAATGTCATTGGTCCCAATGGAGCAAATGAGGATGTGCTGATGCATCTAGAAGTGAAACAAAGGGAGGTGATGAAAAAGTCACAGTAATCAGAGTGTGCCCATGCTACTGGTCTGCTTTAATTTACAACAAAGTGCATCTGACAGAAAATACAGGGGAAAGGACATAATGGAGATATGAATTACAAAACACAAAGAATAAAATCAAGTAAAATATTTTTTCATTATACTATATATGTACTATAATTAATTATATGTTTTTTAAAAAAAGGACTGAAAACATCCAGTCTTTATTTTATCAGAGGAAAAACAGCTATCAAAATTAAACAATAGTGATAGTATGATAACCTGAACAGCACAAAAACATTTTGATAAAGTTGTGTGGTTAATGTGCTGCTGATACTGAAGCTTAGATATAACACGTTCTTTTCCATGTGCATAAAACTACAGTTGCCAACAAACTATGCTAACTAAGCTTGACCTTGCTATTGATATGTATATCTGATCAGATAAAACTGTACTAAAGTGGCATCTTGAGGATTTACAAGAAAATTCAGATAATTTTGGGGAAAGCAACAGAAAGTTCTAATTAGAAATGGTATAAATTAATTCATGATACAAACTTGAAGAAAACTTGAAGCTTTAGTGTTGTCCCTCACTCAAATGAGTAAATGTAATGCAAAGTCATAGCTCAGTACTCAGCATCAGTTTCTTAAAAGACAAGGAATGAAGGCAGACGCATTTATCATACTTCTTGTGAGATTTTTAATTTGAAATACACAAGTGATTCCTATATATTTCACTGATTTCACGTAGAATAAGCAATTTTTACCAATGGTAGTTTTATGATCATGGTACATTAAATAAAATTCAAGTACGTTACTTAAAATGTCAAATTTAAATAACCAGATGAGTTATTCATTGTCACCATTAGATTATTCCATCGTTTTTACTGAATTGAATAACATTTTAGAATATCATTGTTTCATTTTATGTTTATTTAGGAGGTTTTTTTTGGCACTGTTTGTGGAGCTTAGAATGTTAGATAAACAAATTAAATACGTAGTTTCAAAGAAACAGACTCTAAGGGTCACCCTGTCTGAACTGATACAACTGAACTTTTGATAACAGTCTGGCTGATATGGGACCAAACAGGTGTATATAAAGCCTGTTCAGATCCAAGCCGATTTGTATCCATCTACGATTGCAGGAGGGATCATGAAGTGCCTTGTTGCTGTTCTGGTCTGTGTGGTGCTCACTGAGGGACTTGTTAAGTAAGGAAACTACTTCTCTGTATTTCTTAATTCTGGCATAAAACAATTTTAACTTTAAGGTCCACTTCTAAAGTGACTGAAAGTGAATGTTTTTGCTTCCTCCTTCCTCAGGGTCCCTCTGCAGAAGCATATGTCAGTGCGTCAGGCCCTGAAAAATAGAGGGATTCGCATACCTTACGAGGATCCCCTTCTCAAGTACAAGCACACTGAGTTTGCTGGCTCTGCCAACATGTACATCAACAACTATGCTGATGTAAGAAAACCTTTGTTAAAGCCACTTTTACATACTGTATGCAACATTTTGATCAAAGCAGTAACTGACTGATGGGTTTGTATTTTCTTTTACTCTGCTTCTCTCTTTCTTCAACTCCAAACAATGTGTTGCCCAGACCACCTACTATGGACCCATCAGCATTGGAACACCCCCCAAGTCCTTCCAGGTGCTGTTTGACACTGGCTCCTCCAACCTGTGGGTGGACTCCGTCTACTGTAACACTAAGGCCTGCAGTGAGTACAAACCAACAGGCCCTACACTTCAAAAATCCCACATCTGTCACGCTCTTCAGAGTGTATTTGCATGTGAAGAACTTCTCCAGAGGACTTAAAGCTGATATAAGCTAAGCATACAGAGCTTGCAGTTTGTCAGCTTGTTTCAAAGAGATTACATATTGTACACACATGGGATTTAGGTTTTTAGTGCAATTACAGGCATGCCACCTAGCATTTCTGGTCTCTGGGAAGCATCAGCAACTGCTCATGATTTCTATAATCAAATGAATTACCGGTACGTCAAAAGGCTCTGCAAGGAGTAAGGATGTGTTTGTGGAAATGGCTGCAGAGATAATCCAGATCTATACCATTTACAGACACCCACAAAAAATTCAATCCCAAGCAGTCCTCCACCTTCGTTGCCAAGGATCAGTCCTTCTACCTGCCCTACGGAGCTGGAAGCCTTTATGGAGTCTTTGGATATGACACTGTCAATGTGAGTCACACCCATCAAACAAACCAATTAAATCAGTTTAACAAAACACTAGTGTTTGAGTAGTCACCATCATTTTTTTTATTCACTTTTGGCAGACTAGACTGGACTGAGTCATAGGTACTGAGACCAGAGTGCAGGCATTTTCAGTATCACCTCAATATGTGTTGCTTCACAGAAAAAGTATCCCTGACCAATGTCTGGTCAGAGTTGCATCATGCTCGATAGGGGCAACACACAAAGATCAGTGCAGCAGTCTTCTGCTTTATGTGTGTATTAAATACTAAATTAGGGAAAAGACCAGAAAATATAGTGATTTCTGTACAGAGGGCACTCAGGGCAGTAGAATTAGAACAATTGGAATCATTTGGTACTGCAGTTGAATCAACAGAGGTCTACCCCATTCATTTATTTATGTTGCTGTCTACAGTCATCCTTGTCTTCACTAGAATATACTTTGAATTTGTATAAATACAGTTTATGATTTGTGTCTTTTTCATCATATTTGTTGGTTTTGCATCCATAGGTTGGTGGGATTGTGATTCGTAACCAAGAGATCGGTCTGAGCACAGACGAGCCTGGTGATAACTTTGTGGTGGCCAAGTTTGACGGCATCCTTGGCCTGGCCTACCCCTCTATCTCAGCTGGAGGAGAGACCCCTGTCATGGACAACATGATGTCTCAAAACCTGCTGAATACCAACCTATTCACCTTCTACCTGTCTAGGTAAAACTGACACTAGACTTTTATTGATTAAAATGTATTCACATATAGAACATACTGCCACAGCTGTTACTGCCATATATCCACACTACTGCCACTAAACAAATTTTCTCAATAAGAAGACCTTGCAGCTAAGTCTTGGTTGTCTGGTTTAGGGGAGGAGAGCAGGGCAGTGAGCTCTCTTTCGGAGGAGTGGACAGCTACAGGTACCGGGGCCAGATCTACTGGGCCCCTGTCAGCTCTGAGTCGTACTGGCAGATCGGCATTCAAGGGTCTGTGCTTTTCAACTTACTACCAACATGAAATGTCAAATGATCTTCTGATTGTTATAGTATTTAGTGTTCTGATAGGAGTGCAAGAAAAAACAGTTGGCATGTGTTCTGCCCCAAAGATTCAAGATCGGTGGTAGCGAGACCAACTTCTGCGCTCAAGGCTGCCAGGCCGTTGTGGACACTGGAACCTCCATGCTGACAGCTCCAAGCCAGATTCTGGGCTACATCATGCAGGCCATTGGGGCTGAAGAGGACCAGTATGGAATGGTAAGACAGATGGACAGACAGGCAGGCAGTCAGACCCTCTTACTCACACGAAGCTGAAGCAATCAGAGAGTAAACCACTATTATTATTCTTCAGCCATCCTCTGTCCATAAGCTGCACATTCAAAGTCACAAAACCTACCTGTACATCAAACCTCTAAACTGGTATCTCTCTGTTGTCTTGATCTCCAGTATATGGTGGACTGCAGCCAGGTCAACAACTTGCCAACTCTCATCTTTGTTATCAACGGCGTTTCCCTCCCTCTGCCTCCTTATGCTTACATCGGCCAGGTAAGTTATTATATACATCCTTTGCATAAGCATGTATCTGTGTTGGTTCATATACCCTTTATGTATATCCCACATTTTTTTTTTTTTTTTAATTTATGGGTGTAAATGCAATGATATGCAAATTTCCATTCTCTACCTCCCATTAAAACCAGCATGGAGACCAGTACTGCGTAGTGAACATCACCCCAACGTACCTACCCTCGGATGATGGCCAGCCCATGTGGATCCTTGGGGATGTGTTCCTCAGAGAGTACTACTCCATCTTTGACCGCACCAACAACCGTGTCGGCTTTGCTGAAGCCATCTAAGTGGTATTGGTGTAACCTAACCGGACCATAAACCTGATCAGATAATAATGACTAAGTTTGAGTCCACTCTAACACTGCTAAGAAACTGAGGCTTTGGTACATTCAACATCTGCTCAAATATCTGCACTGAGAAGTTGTTTCGACAATATGGGTTTAATTTCAAGTTCATATTTGTAACTGTATCATCATGCATTGCATCATTCTTAAGCACAATAAAGGTGAAAGGTGAAAAAAATTTCTGCGAGTGCTTTAACATTTCATCTTCTTAGATGAGCCGTCATTATCGTAACAGCACATGCTCTGTTCCAACATCCACAGAATCTGACAAATGCAATAATAAACTAGAATGTCACTCAGTAGAGTGCAGACCTCTGCCAAGGCCAATGTCAAACAAAAAACACCAGACCTCAGAGGAAAAAATTCAAATTTATCATAAATAATCCGGATATGTCCCAAAATATAATGGGTTCTTCTCTGGCCCATTCCCCATCCCTCCACCAAATTTGGTACGAATCAGTTCAGAACTTTTTCTGTAAGCCTGCTGACGAATGAACCGACAAACAAACCAACACATGTCTCATGTTGCATCTGTCAACAAGGCACTATCAGCAGAGCACCTGTGATTGGTCATTAGCTGTTCAGGTACACTCAAAACTACTACGTAAAATGTGATTCAATCAGGATACATTTATCTTATGTATCAGTTACACAAGAGTTGTCATGAAAAAGCAAACTTTCTACTTTCTATTTTCTGCCAAGTATTAAAATTTTTTTATAGTGTACCATACTGGAGTCGAGTTGCCACTGGTGTCATTGCAGTGTATATATCATGTGGCACAAAATGACAGATACCTCCCAGCCTGAGTGTGGTCTGTGCGTGTGACTAGGACCTCAAAACTTTTCCACATGTGGAAAAGAAAAATCTATGTATGTATCCATGACAGGCTCTTGCCTGTCTTAACCAAACCTGGAGAAAGAAAGTCACTAATGAGGTCCTCGCCCATATGGGCCTTCAGGGAATCTGTGTTTGTGTGGGTGTGTGATTCACAATGGAAAATCACATCAGCGCCGCTGTATCCAAGGCAGTTTGTCACCACCACACAAATGGAACCAAGTCCCATCTTTGGTGTTTGGATGAGGGGTTAGAGAAACTCAAGGATACAGGAGACAATCAAAAGAGTTGAGGTGAACAAGTTGGGAGGAAGAATCCTTTAACTAGGCAAATAGAAATGTGAATTCAAAAAGCACAAGTGAAACAAAAATCTTTGTTTCATGTGAAGAAGCAATTTTTCATGTGAACAAGAAGCAATGCAATGCAACAGGTTTCCTGTGAAATCTTACCTACTGCCACTCTATGTAAAATTTGCAGTACAGGCTATTGAGGCTTCTAATGTTGTTTGTGATGGTCTCATTTCAAAACTAATTTTACTAATGTCCCAGAATGGATGTGGTGATGATTTACTTAAACATAGTGTTGCAGATTTAAAGAGTCAGTTCACCCAAGTACAATGTCCCTGTCTCTCTGGATAATACCACAGAACACACTGTCTCAATGTCTACACAAGATTATTTCTTGGGTACAATAGTGTCAGTGACAACTGTTCACACTGAAAAAGTGTGAATTATCCACAGTAACAGTGGCCCTGTTTCTGGAAAGAGATGCTCCTGTTGTTAATTATCACAGATGTCAGTTTTCAGTATTGTGAGCATCATTAACAAAATTCCATTCCCTTCCACCGTATTGGAGTGGAGATGGATATATCAAAACCTGGATAGAGACAACCAAAACTATTAGCATGGCTACAGACCACTAGAAATACTTACATTTTCTTTGTAATTTGGATGAATTTACTCTATCTGTCATCTGTTTTTCATTTCCTTTTTCCAATGCCTTTTCTGGTATCATCCATTGCTTCCTATTCTACCGTATTTCCAGATTCCATTTCGTTTGTGCGCTCATCTGCTCAGTGTTGGAGTTCTCCTGTAGCTCTGCAATGTATGTCACTACAGAGTGTGGCCCCATTTCCCCTAAACTGCAATACCTAAGGAATGTGTGTCAGTGAAAAGCTGCAGACACAGAATAATGCCTGGCCCTGACAGATACTCCGTCCTCTCCTTGAAGAGCGAAACCAGCGACTGATCCCGGCCGCACACAAACACACCAACATACAAGTACAAGCGTCTTAGGTGAACCTCATGCCTATAAGCACTTACACTTCTTCATGGCAACCTAATCTATCAGTTCCCTGTTCTCCTCTGTTCTTATTTTCTCTTATCGGAGATACTCTGTCCTTTTCAGGAATATTTTTGTATTATTTCAATTTTAGAATCTATATCAGATAGTGAGATGCAGCCACTACTGCAGTGTTGACAGTACATATCCATGTTTCTGCTTAGTGTTTAGACAGCATCCATGTGACCGTGCAGTGCACCTGTCACACCATACTGTGTACTGCTTGCTGCCTATCTGACACTGCACTGTGACGTCCATTGCATCCAGTCCACCTCTGCTTGTGATCTTTCTTAATATTGATGATTTTAAGCTGAGGATTTAGAGCTGGAGAGAGAAACATCATGATATCACTCTCTGAGATCATGCAGGAAAAAAGCCCTGGATCTGTCTCCATCTGTGCTGAATTGTCACATGCTAAGCAAAATGAGAATCCTACCACAAGAAAACAAGTCAGCACAAAATTACTATTCACTGATGCTGGTCATTTTGCTGCAATGGCACACCCAGATTTAGCCCACCAGTGAGGGTTTTGCTTCAACCTCTATCTGTCTTCAGGTCTTGCTCCTTCTTTTCATTTTCTCCCTCTCAGATTCAGACAATCTCTCCATCCCACATTTGTTCTAACAATTATTTCTCTATCACAAGTTCAAAAGTGCAAGATTACACAACTGTCTCATTGAGTAAAGCTGCCTTTTACTTTAACAATTGTATTGCTTTATTATATGGAAGAGCATCTATACAATCATTAATTTTACAGCTGCAATGATTAATCAATTTAGAGCAAATATATCAATTTCATAATTGATCAACAGTTTAAGTAAATTTTCAATCAATTAAGCCCAACATTTGATGGTTCCTGTTTCTGAAATGTGAGAATTTTGGTGTTTTTCCTTGTCTTACATTATAGTGAAATCATTCTCTTTGGGTTTTGGACTCTCGGTCGGAAAAAACAAGTTGACAAGATGTCAACTTGGATTCTGGAAATAGGGACGTCAATTTTTCACTATTTTCTGATGTTTTAAAGACCCATGGAGAAAATTATCTGTAGACTAATCGATAATTAAATTAATGATTGGTTGCATCCCCAATCCAGTTTATGATCCAGATATTATATAGCTATTCTTTAAATAACCCCAATTCATATAAAAGGAATATGATGTAAATGCCTATAAAATTGCCATATATGTATAAATAGCACAACAGCAGATGTCCATAATCAAAAAATGAAATGAGACAGAAAGGGAAATTTTCATTTCTTCTCAGGCTTTTAACCTGAGAAGAAATGAAAAAGACACTCAATATTAAAATAGATATAGATACAGAGGGCGAGCGGCGATGAGGTCGCTGATGTAATTAAGCTGCCTTTTAACCACCAGCACCTGCTTCATGGTGACATCATCTTTAAAAGACAAGGACATTTGATCTGGTTGCCACTGACTCATTAACGAGATCAATTTCCCAGGCTTTTCACCCACCCTCAGTCTCCAGTAATGTACGCACCCACACACAAACACACTCAAGTGCACACACACACACACACAGATGAGTCACGCATTTAACCTAATGAAGCACTCTCTGTTGTCTTTGTCCGATCCAAACCTGAAGATCAAGGCATTTTTGAACCAAAGGCGCAGATGATGAACCCGTTTGCTGGGAGGATTTTAAGATTTGGCTGGATTTGGATTAATGAATCATCAGATGTAAACTGAATGCTGCCGATAGATGGGAAATATTCACTGGCATCATATTGATGGGAATCAAATCTCATGGACTGCATAAATATGACTAATTATGGTTAAGTGGAAAAACAAAGCTATGGCAGCAGCCACTGTGAAGATTGACAGGCGAAAACATGGCAAGTGGTGGTTGTACACAGAGTGAGAGAGAGAGGAAATACAAAAACACCATGAGAGAGAGGTAGGATGACAGAAGGGGGGGAGGCAGCGATGGAACGCTTAAGCTAAAATGAATCTGTATTTGATAAGCCTCTTACCCCATGGTAACCATACCCACCACCACCCACCTCCCTCCCCTCCGCCTTCTCCAACAGCCTTCAAAGAGTTGGAAGGCAAAAGTGGAACATCGACTACCAAACACAGTCACAGACTCACAGGGATACGGCTAGAGGGAGGAAATCAGAAAGATGCTTACTGGAAATTTTGAAGTCAAAACCCAGAAAATACTCACATTTGTGCTGGAATTAGCACATTTTTGCTTAAAAATTACTTAAATGATGAATCAATTATCTAAATAATTGCTGATGTATTTTGTGTCGATTGACTAATTGTTTAATTGACTAATAATTTCAACTCAAGTAGAATTCATTTGGGCTAGGTTTAGCTTTCCTCAGTTGTAACTGCAAAGATTTATAAATAACTTATGTTTAAGAATAAATAAAATATAAGGACTAGCATTCAAAGAACCAAAGCTCAGGTTTTGTCAGGTACTGTAGATCACATACTATGTAAATTATTTCACTAAAAATAAATCACTGTGAAAGTTTTGTACATTCAAAATACAAGAGATAAGCTGTCAGTAAATGCATTGTAGAACTCAGATCTTCTTCAAACTGGATCCAAAATGGAGCCCGGTAAACCCTCCTACAAATTCACAGCCTAACAACCAAAAAAAAAAAAAAAAAAGACCTCCCACCAGGCTGCATTAGGACTGCTACCTCAGCGAATCAACCAAAGACAGCACACACAAATCCTTTCATAAAATTTAATCAATGAATTCTAGTATTGGTTGTTGGTAGTCTATGAGTCCCACATTTTAATATGTCAGCGTTGTTGTTTTGGGTTTCAGCAAACCACAGCAGGGATTAGGCTTGCTGAAAAAACGCTGGGTTACCTGGATGGAGTTCATTTCCACATAAATATTTCTGTAAGCTGATGCCTTGATGGAAAAATTGAGTAAAATTGAGCACCATACACTTCTATACCCATTGACTAAGTTCACCACCATGGAACCATGTCAACGAATTTATGATGGAAGAAATATATTCACATATTCTCTTAGCAACATAAAAGAAATGCCCTCTATATTGAATGATTAGCAAACTGTATTTTATCTGTACAGAGTCACACAGTATGTATCTTTTAAAGTTTGTATTCCCAGGAGAGGGCACTCCCTCAGTGCAGGAGAAATTATAGTCTATCATAAATATTTGGTGCTTTGGGGAGAAAGACAGGCTCTCTTACGGATTATGTTGCCCATTGGAAAGAGTGTTAAGGTTACGTAAAGCAGATTACTGTACCGCACCGTCACAACACCGGCGGTTTCATCCATGAATCACTCTCACACAAAAGACACAGAGTAAGAGACATAACACACAAACATACACACAGAAACAGTAAGAAAAACATGGACGTACACAATCAAATGAACAAATGTATGCAATTTTACCAAAAAACAATTCTACAAATACAGTTTTTATCCCCATATGCTCCAAAAAACTAATATTTCATCAATCAGATTTATTGGTATTTCGCTGTCTAAAACTGATTATCCACAGCTGACCCAAAATTAATAGAAAATTGCTTGCGTACTTTTGAAAGCACACAAAGCTAACTGAAAATAATTGGGTGAAACTGGTCACTCTCCACCCCATTCAAATAATAGAGTGACACACTCAAGAGGGATTCTTCACATTTCTTCAGAGGTCTGTAACGCTGGCTTTATTTCGATCGAGAAGTTAACGGAACGGCAAAGACATTAAGCACATTTGGAGTAACTGACACAATGTATAAGCAGGTCAAATGTGTGCATAAAGAAAGACCTGTACCCATTATTCCTCTGGTACAACTAAGATTAGCTAGCTCAGGCTGTTTGCCAGGGCTGTAAATTCAAAATGTTGATGTAATGGCCAAAGTGTTCTTAACTAAGGTCACTGGTAGTCATGTGAGAAAAATCAGGTCTATTGATCTAATATGATCCGCTCATGAGATGAAGCTGCAGTATGTAACTAAATCCTGCATGAGCGTCTGTTGTGTATAAAAAAAATCCACTGGGAGCTGACTTGCTAATGTGATTGCACTATGTATGACATGGGACATGTGGAGGCAAACACAGGGACAATGAAATGCATTGTTGCTGAGAGCCTCCACTATCCATTTCCTCACTTATCCTCTTCCTACAATCTGTGTGGGTGAGTTAAAGTTACTGTATATATAGCTGCAAAGCTTTTTGTGATTGTTTTTGTGGTCGAGTAGCCTATATAGGATTTGCTCCTCTGTATGTGGTTAACAGAGAGGAAGGCTTTGCAGCAGGAACAGTTGGCATGAGATTATTGCATATGGAAATCAAACCAGCGTAAAAATACAATGACATCTGTCATATTTCCACAAAATATTCCTCGACTATGCCTCCAGGCAACGGCAGATCTGAATACTGCAGCAGCCTCCACACAATTTCAGCCAAACCCCACCAAAGTGTTTTACCTAAAAGAACCCCATGTCATGTCTTCTAACCTATAATAGCAACAAGAGAGGATAATGTAGCTCTGGCACTGATTCTGCACAAGTTATTAATCCCTGGTAACTGCCGGTAGAATCCCACACGCAATGGTGCCCAGGCGTGAAGAAAACGCCAGCAGATTTTTCATATTGTGTGTCGCAGAGGTCACGCTAGAGGCGTTTGAAACAGCATCAATATCAGTAGGACTTCCGTAAATCATTGTTCAGCAACATGCCCTTGCCTGGGTTGGACTCAACAGGGCGTGGGCCTCACACAGAGAATGCGCAAAGCGGGTGACTGTCGCGACAGCTACAGATCGGTCATTTGCCACCTATTTTACCACTTACCCTTCTGCACACTTTTCAGGGACAGAATATAACAGTTGTCTCGTGAAAAAAAAGAAAAAAAAAGAAACAGCTGTCGTCATCAAACACATCAGCTCCAAAACAAAAACAAGCAGCACCGTTCAGCTGCAGCACCTATAGGCGCGCAAGGAGGCAGTGGCAGGCCTGGCAGGTTACTCAAAATATCTATTTCTACCCAGGCTCGGAATGTGCGTTTTACTGCAGTCATCAAAACAAAACGGATAAGGATGTTTCTCGTCTTTAGTGTCCTTCTCTCCTCAACCTCGCGCATCGCCTCCATCATCCCTCCACTGCCGCTCTACGTCTAAGCTCTTACCTGCAGCCGGGAGGAGAGAGGGAATGGAAAGTGGATAGGGAAAACATCTCAGCCCTGTCCGCCATCTTCTTCCACAAATGACTCAGAGCGACTGCAGAAAATCACGGAGGGAGCGCAGTCCATTCACAATCACAGGGCAGAGGACGGACGCAGCCGTGGACAGAGGTTTCCTCCTCTGCGGCCCCACAGATGCCCCCCTGGCCGCAAGCCTTCGATCAGACGAGCCTGCTCAGCACCATCAAATCTGCAGTCAACCATCCACGCAAGCAAGGTAGGAGTGGGTGTCGAGGCGGAAAGGCTCTTCGGAGACGGCTCACAGCACCGCGGAAATGAAAATACAATCCCGTGTTTCCCGATACGTCCACGCGAAGCATAGGAGCGCAGTATGCGACCGCAGTCCGCGTTTTGGGCTCGCCAAATGTCTGCTGCTGTGGATGCTGACTGTGGCACACAACGGATGAGGGCCAGCAGTGCGGAGACAGGCAGAGACAGGGGAGGGAGGGGGGGGGGCAGAGACGATATAACGTCAGTGCCGTTACCGTATGAGCAAGCTGTCCTGAGTGGATGCAGGCAGAGCCAAAGCCTACAGGCCCGATAAGCGGCAAAACAGTGGCGTAGAAAAAAATAATGTGTTTGCAGTGACATTACACTGACACTGACATTTCCAGCCAAGACCACGCGTGCTTTCCAAAGTTGGGCGCGGGGAGCACCGGATTCTCCCCCCGGGGGGATCCAGGGGTTCCCCCCGAAAAGACATGCGATTCAGTGTTATTCAAGTCCACGTTTTAACGGGATTTTAAAGCATGGATAATGGCTGTGGATTTTGTTTACTTGGACTCCATTAGCTCGAGGGGTCTTGAGCCTGAGGTCTATAAAGATAACAGAGCAGCCACTGAAAAAACAAAACAAAAAACAACGACATACAAAGGCAAAGAGACCCCAAAAAAAGATTAAAAAAAAAAAGCAAATTGCTGACAGTAGAAGAGCACAGTGCCACAGGAAATTGACCAAGGAGCAGAAGATATAAAACTGATTAGGTGCAACATAAAAAAGACTATTGTGTTACTTTCACTGTGCAAGTGCCGTGTTTATTTATTTACTATTTATTTATTCCGTATCAAGTAGAATCCTCACAATAAGCTATAGCCTATACAACCTATAGTTTATTGCCTTCCCCTTTTGCCTCCAGAGGAAACCATGTCTTTCATTGAAAAGTACATAAAAATTCAGCCGCATTTTGTATTGAGACTTGAAGCGCTTTAAGACGATCAGAAGCTGACGTTTCCTTTCTATTTACGACCGGATCACGGGTTGTAAATGAGTAATCGATGAGAGACTCCCACCTCCAGAGTTGAGGAGGTGTCAGGCTGTACTGAGCAGGCGCAGCGTGGAGCTGTTCACTGCCTGTGGTGCTGAATCTGTGCACCTTGGCAGGATGTAGTTGAGCCGTTGTGCCACAGGGGGGCGGGAAGGGCTCTCTCGCTGGGTGAAAACCGGACGAGTCTTTGGCAAGGCAAGAAGCTTTGTATTGCGCAATAATGTTGGACTTTCATTCTCTAAATGACACGATGCACCGAATTATTCAACTAACACACAGTGATGAAAAGGGGAGTAAAGTCCGTTTCAACGAACTCAGTGTCAACATTTGTGTTGTAAGTAGGGTGCGACTGATGGACTATATTATACAAAAGAAATGTAGGATCTTAACAGATACTAAATGCTTTTTATGTATTTCTTTGGTGGGTAACATTATGATTTTTACTGATAGGAAATAAAAGTCCATTTGAATCGTCTAGTTATTTACTTCACAATCAGTGTACAGCCTAAGATTAAAAAAAGGAAAAAGTAATTTTTTCTGTGATGTTCCCTCTCAGTGAGTGACACAAGCCTTTACTTCCATTAAATGGAAGGATTTACAGTCTATGAACTAGGCAGATGTGGTCCATATGTAAAATTTATCGTTACACCGAGGGCAATGTAAAACATATCACACTCTTATCTTAGGGGCTTCTGTTTTCTCAGACTTTTATTATGTTTTTGATGTGGCAAATTGTGATTACATTTAATGGAGTAAATATGGTTTCTTTCCTTGTTTAAACTGAACTATTAACAAGAAGCAAGAGATTAACATACAGACAGATATGAACCAATGAGAATGTTTATTTTGATGGTCATTGCCATGGCAGGGGATTGAGTTAAGCAATCACCTTCTCCTCAATGGGGATGGGACCCAGGGTGACATCACCTTCCCATTCAAAAACTGAGAAAGAAAAACAGAAGACGTGTTACAGTATCACCGTGGCTGTCATACAACACAGGCAAGCATACAGTAAGAAGTTAACTTATCATTATGGTAGTGGTAACATAATATCGACTCTGATAAAAAGTTGTATGATGATGACTGTCCAATTTTCCTTATGTGATATCAAATACTTTAGACAATTAGATTTTTAAATAACATACTTTCAGTCGGGGTCACATCACGGATCTTCCTTCCAGGATTAGACAAAGAGGGTGGTCCACCACCAGTGCCAAAGGAACCAGTTGAACCAGAAGCCCCAACTATACCAGGCGAAGTGCCAGATGAGCCAAATCCAATTGACTCGCAGGAACCACAAGCTTCGTGAGCACTGCTGGCCTCCTTCCACCTAGGAAGAAAAGGAGATGTAAGAAGTAAATCCCATATCAATTCCCCAATCACACTTTTTCATTAACATATGTGCAAACTCGCAGACTCACCCATTGATGTAGGAACAAGCTCTATGTTCACTATCGATGGCATTGGCAGTGTATGTTGCTTTCAAGTGGCAGGTAATGTAGAGCTGTTCCAGTAACACCGAGTTTTGGGTTATTGTTAGATGCATTTTTTTTTTTTATTTGATGGAAAAGATAAAATATTGAATAATTATCTCAGTCTTGGAGATACTCACCAGTCCACTGTCAGCACCCTGGAACCTGAAGCTCTCCAAATGGAAGTGAAGCTTGTTCTCTGCAGTGCGAGCCACGAACCTCGAGGCAGAGCCTGTGACCCTAGCATCAATTAAACACCTGCATAAAAGAAAAACATGCAAAATCACATTAGAGATGGACATGTTTGGTGTATGTGATAATCGATTCTCACTCTACAGAACAACTTCAATTAAGTCATTAAACTACCCCACCCATGGTTCTCAATGAAGGCATATCTGGGGTTGGAGGACACGTCAGGTGAAAGAGTCGCTACACAGCTGTCCACAAAAACTCGGAGGGGCACGTGGAAGTACTGCTTGACGGAAGCCTCAATATTAATGATGTCTCCCAGGAAATACTGGTAGCTTGGCCTCTCAAATTGCCAGTCATCTGTGCAATGTAATAATGACATTTTAGTAATGTTGACGAACATATATTTTGATTACAGTTCCATAAAAGTAGAAATATGCAGATTAATTGTTTTTTTAACTCACCAGTCATGAGTTTCAGGGTGAAGTATAAGAACTCCTCTGCCACCTTAACCGCGGAGAATGGGATCCAGAGTGGGTCAAGAGGAAGGCTGCTTACATTGTGCTTCCTAAATGGTTAAACATGTTTCCTTAGAATTCAGAAGACTAAAGTAAGCCATCATTTCGGTAATCTATAGTTAGTGGACTTGATTAGGTCAAAGGCGAATACATATCATTTTTAAATTTTTATGTTATTTTAGTTGTTTGTTTGGGTTTTGTTTGTTTATTGCCACACCTCTTACTGATCTAGTCTACATACCTTGGATAGTGGCATTCCACAATTACAGCAGCTTTGCTTGTCCTCACCACAGGAGCACCACCCAGAGGTTGGGGAATATAGTTCAGAGTGAAGGTGTAGATGAGGGCATCTTCTGTCATCTAGCAAAGAAATAAATATTAGTACAAACACATAGAAGCACACGAACATATTCTCCCGTCGTTTTAATTAATATTCACTGTAGTGTATTTTTCATTGTGCTTACTGCTAATGAGCTGCCACAATCATGCAGTTCGGCTTCAAAAATCAGCACTTGAGCAGCAGTGTCCTCTGCAACAGCACCACACTGTCCCAGGGTAAGGTCAGCAGGGTTGATTAACTGGCCAATTCCGAACAAGTCCTTCTTGACTTCTACATGAGCGTCCTTCTCTCTGCAATCAACAGCGACAGTTGCAGCAGGAACGGGATGTCTCAGCTCGAAAGGCACCTCAGGTTGGAGCTCGGGCTTGGGATCTTCAGGGTATGTCCAAGTGAGTGGTCTCTCAAATGTCTGCTTTGTCTGTGGGGGCTCTTGAGGCACCTGTTTGATGGGCTCCTGTCGCACAGGTGCTGCTGGCTTCTGGTATTTAGGTATTGAGGGCTTGTGAGGAACATCTTTCCACTGAGCATCACACAAGCTGCCAAACAAGGCCAGTACCACAAGGCACACAGCAGTACACTTCATCACCATGGCTTCACAACAACGAGTGATCTGCACAGTTCACTAGACGCTGTAAGGAAGGTGGATATGTGCGCCTACTTTTATAATACAGTGAGCTTGTTTACTTCCATTAGATTCCCACCCCTTCAGTTGGCCACTCCCTGTCAGACCCTTATGATCCTAAACCTTAGCCAATGAAGTGAATGCAGCTGTTAACCAAGACCAATGACAGCATGATGCCTACAGTTCCAGTGAGGCATCTTCAGCTGGGTTTAGATTATAATGTAATAATTGTAATGTATAATGTTTGGTAATGTACCAATTGAAATACATAATAGCATCATACTGGTAGATTAAAAGTTACTATTATTTTTTCTTTAAACAACTGAGAAAAGATGTATAAATAGTTGGCAACCCTGTACTCAGATAATAGTGGTCACAAAAGTTTTGTTGACTGTGGGTTAGGTCTAGCTGCCCTCAACATGACATGTCAAACTGTATTTGCAAAGGTACATTCTGTAAATGGCTGTAAATCAATTTGGCTCCAACCATTATCAGCTGAGATTAATCACCAAATAGAGGATACAGATGCCAAGTGTTCAGTCATTTTCACCTGAATTAGGTACAGGGAACCTGGAGGAAGTGCTCTTGAAGATAAAAAAAAAAAAAAAAGCACATAGAAAAGACAATGTTCTTCAGACACTCTTAGTCAGAGCATGGAGGAAACTGAAATTATTTTAGTTGAGAATACTTTTATTGTTTCAAAGAACTGACCAGTTTTGACCTGATGATGATACTCCGAGCTCACAACCAGCTGGTTTTTAAATAAATACAGTATATGAATAGTCAAAACTAAAGAAGAGGTCTTTTGCATTTATTATCAGTTATTACTCGTCCAAATTCCTTTTAAAACTGAAGATGCATATGTAATTTCCCTATCTTTTTTCAGGGGCATGAAAAGCAACTGTAGTAGGACAACCGTGACCACTATGTCAGACCAACCTGAATCTGCAAACATTAAGCTTCTTGTGTGCAGTTCTCACTGTTTTTCCACTAGCAAACATTCTAGAACCTTTTTTTTTTTTTCAGTATTTTACTGAAATTAAATATTACACACACCCCCTTCATACATCTCTATGGAAATTTTAATAAGAAAAACTATTTCCGGAAATATCTATAATTCTGTCAAACTGTAATTATGACTGGTCACAATGCATTTGTAGATAAAACAAATATAATGATAGATAGCTAGTCATTTAAATATTACAATGTATTATGTTTCCAGTATACTCCAGATGTTCATATCCTCTTTATAGATTTCTGAAGAGTAAAATTTAAATATGTCCTTTGTGGTTTTTCCTATAATCTGGATTCCATCTCAATTATTTTCATTATTCATTCTATTTCATTTATACTAAAATTTTGGTTATAAATATCCAAAAGTATAAAAGATATTTTTTAACAAATTTAAGATATCTTTAATTAAAATCATGACAAGTCAGATCTACATTTAGGATAGTTTCAATCTGAGTTACATCTATCGTCACAATGAAGATATTTGGAATTCAAACCTGAACTGAAGATATTTTCAACTGATGTTTTGACTAGTCATAAACGAACTGCCGGTATATGTGATGTGGATCCATTCCAACTACTGAATACTGAAAGGATTTTCCATATACTGTACTTTCTGCATGCTCTAACCACTTTACTTACTCTTTCATCTGAAGAAATTTGAGTATTAGTATATGTGATTCTGGATGTTTCTCAATTGAATTTCAATGTATTTTACTAGAAGGAGGATAGGTGTCATTATGTTCCAGATTTTTAGCAATAACAGCTGCACTTAAAGATAAGAGGAGGGATTTTTTTTATCCAGCCCTGCAGCACAAATTGTGTGACTGGCACAGTGTAGGTCATACAGATCTATTTTGCAATTGTTCAAACAAGCGGGAATAACATTCATTCAGGATCAATAACAATCAGTGGACTCTTTGTAGCAAGCGTCGCGTAGATATCAATTAATAAATATTAATGTGTATATAATAATATGTTTTCTATCATGTATACACTTGGTATCTACTGACGGAATATCTCTGTGAAACTGCTACACTTTTGGTTCTGAGTTTACTTTTTTGGGTTTACCTCTAATCTCTTCATTGCTTCACCAGAGACCACCCTGTCACTGGGGCATTTGATTGGTAGTTGAAGTAAGCAAATACGATGTGAGATATCAACCAATCAGCATTACCCATACCTATATAAAAGTCAGCAAATTTGCAACATATTTTTCACAGCATCTGGTGGTCTTCATGAATCACTCTGTGCTGCGAAGCCATGGCAATGAAGCTGATTTGTGGTTGTCTTCTGGCAGTGGCCCTGCTTAGCTGTCTGGCTGATGCTCAATATTTTAAGCGGCCTCAGCAGCCCCAACTGCCCCAGGAGCCCCAGACTCCAAAATATCAACCACCACCGAGGCCGCCTCAGAGGCCACAGACTCCACCCAAAAAGTTCCTGCCTCAACAGCCCCAGCAGCCCCAGCAGCCCCAGCAGCCTCAGCAGCCCAAGAGGCCTCAGCAGCCTAAGCAGCCTCAGCAGCCTACAGAAGTTTTTCACACTTGTGAAGTGGCTGAGCAGCACAAGATACAGTGTGGGGCTCCTGCCATCTCTGCTGCAGAGTGTGAGGCTATAAACTGCTGCTTTGATGGACGCATGTGCTATTATGGCAAGTCTGGTAAGTATTTCTCTATTCCTCGCAGAACTTTATAGATGCACTACTCTGAAACAAATGGCGAACTTAAAACTGTTTAACAAAGCTAACAAAGCTGCTCTTTGCTGTCTAACTTGTTGCTCTCAGTGACTCTTCAGTGCACCAAGGACGCCCAGTTCATCTTGGTGGTGGCCAGAGACGCCACCCTACCGAACATCGATTTGGAATCCATTACTTTCCTTGGAAGTGATCAAAACTGTAATCCTGTTGGTACTACTTCAGCTTTTGCCATCTACCAGTTCCCTGTCACGGCCTGCGGCACTCTTGTGATGGTAAGGGTCATGACTCTTTTGACTCTTCCATTTGATTTAATTCATTTTTGTCAGGTAGTAATAAAGATTTAAATGCTGCCAACACACTGTAGGAGGAGCCTGGTGTTCTAATCTATGAGAACGGCATGTCCTCCTCATATGAAGTTGCTATTGGACCCTATGGAGCCATTACCAGGGACAGCAGCTATGAGTATGTGTTTTTCTTTCTGTAACACTAAGTAATCACAACATAAAAGATTACTTCATGTAGACTAAGGATTACAGTACTCAAACAATTCAGTGGTATCAAGAAGATATAGTGAACCTGCCTTGATATTTTACAAGTCAAACCTCACTCAAATGATTGTCTGACATAAACCTTTTTTCTTGTCTTAGGATACGTTTCCAGTGTAGATATGTTGGCACCTCAGTTGAGGCTCTGGTCATTGAGGTTGGCCTGGTTCCTCCACCGCCCCCAGTAGCAGCTCCTGGACCCCTGCGTGTGGAGCTCAGGCTGGCTAATGGACAGTGTACTACCAAGGGCTGTGTAGAAGGTCAGTGTAAAGGAGAAACTTTTTTTTCAGTTGGCTTTATTTGACAGTAACTGTATCACCAACTAGTCTTTCTGTTTGAGCAGAACAGGTGGCCTACACCTCCTTTTACATGGATTCTGACTACCCTGTCACAAAGGTGCTCAGGGATCCTGTGTACGTTGAGATCCGAATGCTGGAGAGGACTGATCCCAACCTTGTCTTGACTCTTGGGAGATGCTGGGCAACTTGTGACCCCTACCCACACAGTCTTCCTCAATGGGACTTGCTGATTGATGGGTAAGAGTAAATGTTGGTCTGACTTCGAGATAAGTATTGATAATACATATTATATGGTATACTTAGGACATATTCCACCCTCTCTCCTCTGGTCATAGCTGCCCCTACCGTGATGACCGTTACCAGACCACCCTAGTGCCATTGGATGCCTCATCAGGACTCTTGTACCCCACCCACCACAGGCGTTTTATTTTCAAGATGTTCACTTTTGTAGCTACTGCTGCTGCCAATCCCAGCAAGGGAGGCGCTGCAGAGCCAGAGGTTATGACTCCTCTCAGAGAAAAGGTATAGAATATAGAATCCAACCCTTTGAGAAATCTTTGTTTGTGTGTTTTGCTTTTACCTTCTTTTTAATATCACCTTATCTACATTTTTGCAAATAATATACTTGTTTTCCACCAGGTGTATATCCACTGTGACACAGCTGTATGCCAACCCTCTCTTGGAAATAATTGTGAACCCAGGTGCTTCAGAAAGAGTAAGTAGTACGGTATTCACTTTGATGATACATAAACCAACATCATGGCATCATCTTGTGTCTTACTTAACCTCAAGTCTGACAGGAACTGACCACTGTCATGTTTTGTACACAGGGAGAGACGTTGCTGCTTCTTTCCAGAGAGGCTTTAGAGCTGAGACCACTGTGGTTAGCAGTCAGGAGATTGTCATCGTTGACCCAAGCGGGGGTATTTAGTAACAACACCAGACAGAACTATCCTGCCATGAAATCTCTCTTCCAGATGCTTACTGAAAAGTGATCAAGTTTCAAATAAATCTTGATTTTGCTGAATGTGTTGTCTGATCTCATAAAATCTCACTCAGATACATTATTTACACTGTGATCTCACAGCCTAACAGCTAATACTAATCTTCCAGAAAATACGTGACTGTGCCTCAACATTAAGTAATTTGCCTCTAGAAGATCAGATCAGATACTGTTGTATGTTCTCACAGTAATATGAGGGAACCAAAATGAAGAGACAATTTAGTGGCTCTCCAAAAGCCGTTCATTTGAATATTTTAATACATTTATACCACTGAGTTAATAAATACACTGGCTTAGCCCTAATTACCTATACTCTATTAAGCTAATAACACATTTGAGCAATTTGTGATTGTTTTGACTACCATTATATAGCGTTTATATTATATCTGTTGGAATCTTGTGTGTTTTACTCCTAGTTTGCATTTATTTACAGCTTTTAAAAGTTCTTCGAGGATAAATGGGCTAAGACTTGAATGCAAAACATAACGCATACTATAGGTTAATCTGCTAGTACTGAGTAATACAGTATAAAAGTCAACATGCGTCATATTTGCTTAAAAATCCATCACAATGATAACAATGCATAATCCAATTCAACAGCACCACAAAAACTGCATCCTCCAAAATGATCACCATTGAATTAACATGTCACTAAAACAATTTCAACAGAAACTAATCGTTACATCCGTCACGAAAGGAGGATTCGTTGCAGGTCTGTTGTATTTGACTGCATTGGTTTTAGCTGGTGTTACTAATAAACTGGCAACTGAGTTTAAGTCCAGGCCACGCTGTCACAGCCCAAAACAAACACTACGATTCCCAGAAACCATCAGAACACTGGAAGCTGACGTAAATGGCTACCACCCTAAAACTACCAATGAGATTTGCAGGTGACCGCGGAGTCGCATTGTGATTGGACGTTGAACACGCCAGTTTGGCTCAGTCCAAATCACTGGGCGCTGTGCGTGCGAGTAGGTGAAAAGTCATCGGAATATATGATAGTTGAATGGTTGCCATTAACCGCCTCCCATGCCATTCCGACCATCCAGCTATGTCCGGCTCTTCCCAGTAAGTGGCTTTACCGGCGAACTGCGTTCGTCAGCGATTCCGTCCTTCCGTCTCAGACCGACATTTCACACCGGTCTTCCTTTACTCTTCGCCCGGAAGTTCACGATGCAGTCTAGCCGAAATGTGTCCAGCAGCAGCGATTTCGACGAGGAGCGCTTGGCCAGAGCAGGCAAGCCGGGGACGGGGCTTTTCAGCAACATTCCTATTGTCACAACAGAAGACGCTTGTCCTCCGGCGGTAAAGAAACGAGTGGGAAGCACGCTTGTGGTGGACGAGAGAAACTCGAGGACCCCGAGTCCTCTGTCTGGGGCCAGCTGTGATGACGACTCGGAGGCAGAGTCTTTCCGGGATGGGAGAACCGAGGAGGTCGACCAGGACACCAGGAGCAGGGCGTTTGTTTGGTGCCGAGACTTTCTGTCCGGGTCGTGGAAGACTATCCAAGAGGATGACTTTCAAATCAGCATCGTCAGGTAAATAATAAAGGTTAAAAAAAAATTTTTTTTTAATGTCCCCGTAATGATGACAGAGGGATATAAAGTTAGTTATCGTAGGGACCACTATTGTGTCTCCTTTGATGACTCTATAATGACCATCATTCACTTAGCTCACTGTAATTCTTTTCTTTAATCCCATTTGACAGTGGTCCCCACCCTTTTTGGCGTGGGATCACTTGAAATAAAGAGAGCAGTGCAGCCAAATGGTGGGGGTTTTTTTTCTTTTTTTTTCCTCTCTTTTGGATTTTCTAATTTGAAGGACTTTTAGAGTCATAAAGAGGTGAATGTATCTTGTATTTCACATGCAACCAAAGGCTAAAATAAAAAATAAAAAAAAATATTATGTGACAGAAGTATCCGGTGACCCACATTTTTCTTGGAACTCCTCAAGGAGTGTCGATCCCCTGGTTGGGAGCCAATATCTTATGGTATTACTGCTTGAAATGTTCTGTCATATTTTGTTGTGATATCCATTCTGTATTCCTCTAACACTATTGGATTAAAATTTATTTCTCTGAGGAGCCCTCAATTTAACCATCCGTGTGTGTGTGTGTGTGTGTGTGTGTGTGTGTGTGTGTGTGTGTGTGTCAGTGTTGACACATGGGATGTTGTGCTAAACTTGTGTTGTACTGTTTGAAGTTACCTTTACTAATATACTCTTGCAGATGTCTTTGACCAAGAGGATAAACACAACCTAAAGCCATTCTAAGCAAATGCTGAATCTGTTTTGTGACTAATCTTTATGACAGGATACTGTGCGTTCACGTTAACATTCCTCTGATGTGATAACCTTAGTGTTTTTGTCTTGCAGTGGTGGACTGAGTAACCTGCTGTACCTGTGTAGTTTGCCTGAGCATGTGCACCCTGTGGGAGAGGAACCTCACCAGGTTCTCCTCAGAATCTATGGGGCCATCTTACAGGTTGGTCTGTCTAAGAGGGGTCCTCAAGAAAATATATTTTTCTGTGAATGGTAGTTGGCTGCAAATATTTAATTATCTCTAGGAGAATAATGATAGTCTGATGAAATAATATACCATTACTGTAGCCAATCTCCTGTAGCAGTGTCATCGTTGTTCACATTTCGGATAGAAACCAAAAGCACCACGTTGTTTTTTTCTGTGTCTTTCTGTGTATCTCTGTCACAGGGAGTGGACTCTCTGGTGTTGGAGAGCGTGATGTTTGCCATCCTGGCAGAACGAACTCTAGGGCCAAGACTTTACGGCATCTTCCCCGAGGGACGCTTAGAACAATACCTTCCGGTACGACGCATGCCTAAGACTTGGCACTTGGTTGTGTTTGTGTATGTGTATGAGCGTCTTTTATGTGTTGAAACAATGTGACACGTGTCCTTGACTTTCATTTCATTGTATATTGCTATTGTTTATGTTACTTCTTAAATCATTCAACATTCAGGGTCAAATTATGATGTGTAGGTTCTATGGAAAATAGTTTTGTGCCCTAATTACATAAAATAATTGCTCTTCAGAGATGCATTCATATTGAACAATGCTCTTTAGTTGCCAATGTAACGGCATCAAATCTGTGGAGATATAAAGGTAGTAGTGTAGTTACTTGACCTCGTTAATATTGTTCAGTAAGCATTTGCGAAAGCAGTAATTTCTGCATGTCTCTGTTTTCCCAGAATACCCGAATGCGCACAGATCAACTTTCAGATCCTGTCATCTCAGCTGAGCTTGCCACCAAGTTGGCACGTTTCCATAAAATGCTTATGCCCTTTAACAAAGAGCCTAAGTGGCTGTTTGGGACCATTGACAAGTAAGGACACCTTAATAACAATATTTTTCTACTGCTAGAACTGTCTGTTTTTATAATTATATCTACTGTCTGTTTTTTTTTTTTTTCCCCTTTAGATACATGGATCAAGTGATAAAGCTTAATTTTGTACGGGAAGCACATTTGAAGAAGTACAAAAAGCTGATGAAGTTTGACCTGCCTGCTGAGTTGGCAAGCCTCCGGTTAGTTGGGGCACAGGCTTCAGAGAGCCAAATGCTGCATATTGCATGGTATATGGTATATATAAAGCCATAAAGTTATGGTAGGTAGGTTTAAGCAAAATGAGGATGAAACCTGTAGTATCATCTCTCCCCTCCTTCCAGTACCCACCAGTGTCAGTGAGAGACAAAGCAAAGCTCAAGAGATTTATGGACAGTTCCAGA
Organism: Xiphias gladius; assembly: GCF_016859285.1. NCBI lineage: Eukaryota > Metazoa > Chordata > Actinopteri > Istiophoriformes > Xiphiidae > Xiphias > Xiphias gladius. The sequence continues at coordinate 14,562,850 of NC_053407.1, read as the reverse complement.
ATGACTTTGTAGGGAAGAAGCGGAATGAAGTAAACCAAGTGCCAGCTCGATGTAGCTTCGTCAGAGCCATCTCATATAACTTAATGTAATCACCATCTAGGCAGAGTGACAGTTTAGTCTTTTCATCTTCTCATGTTTGAGGGCTACCACCAAAAATCTCAAGAATGGTTAAATAAATAATATAACAGAGATGACACGAGCAACATAGGAAGCCAGTTAAATGATGAAATAGGTATGTGCAGACCCTCTCGTCTGCCAATGGGGCTCAAAAGTAATTCTGTGGAACATGTGGATTCTAAAAAAAAATCAGCTTTTCTGTCATCTAGCATGTGTTTGGTCATATTCATTTATATTTATCCATAATGTTAGGGAGTCACAATAAAACTTAAAGGCTTGTTTCATTTGTGGTCTGCATATAAATTAGTTTTGCTAAATTCAAACTAATTATCAATTTACAGCATAAAAATGACACTTTGGAACTTAAAAAGCTTAATTTCTATTTTTAAATGGTCTTTCTTGTAAATTTAGATTAAAGATATAACTGGGTTTCCAATGGTAAAATCCTAACCGTTGACGACAAAGTACAAATATTTAGACAGGTAAACTATGTCTTTACCACCAGATAAGACTACAAATAAAACATATGATCATGCTAACGGTAACAGTTAAATTTGGTAATGTAGATCAATGTGAAAAGATTGTATGTTACAATCAACAAGGCTGTAAGGTTATAGTTATAGTTGGAGAGCTTTTAGACACTAGAATTTAATCTTAGGGACAGGACTAGCTGTCTCTCTGTTTCCAGGCTAATGCTGACCTTTGTTCCAGTGCCTCCACGACTTCACTGCGGAGTCCTCCGGACAGTCTGACCTCAGCAACCAATAGAGAATCAGTATCTTTATTGTTTATTTATTGTCTGTGTTTATCTATGAAGACATTTTTTTATCTTGTAGATATGTACCCGTCTTACACTGAAGCAGACATAATATGCAGTTGCCACTGCATGGAAACCCCCTGGCTATCTGCTGCCATTATCCAATTGTCTGTTTCTCATTGCCTCAGTGCAGATTCTATGATCAAGGGCATCTTCACCCACTTATTCCACCCACTCACTTTCAATTGAATGTCTTTTCTTTGGACCTAATTTCTCATAGTTGAGTTATAATAAAGCCTGAGTAATACTACTTGCATATGCAACACTGACAAACTCTATCTCTCCTCGTTTTCTTTCATCAACCACTCTGTCCATCTGATTCTTGTCTCCACAACAGTGCATTGCTAGCAGCGACTCCATCGCCAGTGGTGTTTTGCCATAATGACGTCCAGGAAGGTAAAAAACATCCTGTCAGAAAATCTAATTTTGTCTGATTGATCCTGTTGCCTGTCCTATCTGGCTGTACTGTCACATTTCGTAAGAGCAGTATATTACATAAGTCAAAGGAAGGCTGGGGTGTATTAATAGGGACTGTGTGTGTGTGTGTGTGTGTGTGTGTGTGTGTGTGTGTGTGTGTGTGTGTGTGTGTGTGTGTGTGTGTGTGTGTGTGTGTGTGTGTGTGTGTGTGTGTGTGTGTGTGTGTGTGTGTGTGTGGTGCTGAGCAAAAAGAAAATAACTACGACCGGGACAATCATTGATTAAAAAAAAATGGCCATCCTTGGCCCCAAGACTTTAACCAATCGAGACGTTTGCTACTGGTGGGGGTTGAATAGGTGGTGATGTTCTCGTATTCATCAGGGACGTCAAAACAACAAGAGACATTAAGTATTTTGCAAATACCCCCTTTTTCAACTAAAATAATATCGAGAGCAAGTCTGTGCTGGGTAACTGCTGTTCTAATCGCAAACATTTCAGTATTCATTAAGGTGAGAGCCAGTTCAGTTTGGTTTGCTAAGGAAAGAAAAGACTAGGCTAGTCCATTAATTTTATTAAGGGCTGCAGCTGTTGACCAACCAACATTGGCGTTGGGAGAAGTCCAGGGGCCAGCCAGTACATAACCATCATATTTTGTGGGCATGCCAATACTATCTCTGTGAATTCGAAAATGCGTGTTAGATTGAATGTTGGTGGTAGGAGCCTTCTTATGGAAGACTTTTGGATCAGTTGCAACAATTGATGGATGGCAACAACCGGACCATTTAGATTGAGGTGGCAAATCATGATAGGCCTTTTAACCACAAGACCACATTATTCCTGGTTGGGCTGAAAGTTGTGTAAATGGACAGGCAAATCTTATCAGGTTGTTATTAGGCCGTTTCTGAGAACAATTGGTTGATGCTGTTGTATTCACAAATATTCTAGTTTGACAACTTGACCAGCCTAGGTTATGGCTTTCAACATTCCCTCTTTTGACACATGGTGTAACCTATGTGTCAATTTTGCAAAGTGAGGAAAGACATGTTTTAGACAGGCAAAGTTTGTTATCGGGTCCTCACCACACTGCTTCTCTGTGTATGGCAAAGGACTGGTATTGCTGTAAGGGAGCTGGGAATAGAGACTGGAGTTGTAACAAACAAATCAGCTCGTTTGCATGCCTCTGTCAATGCTGTCGGTTCTGCCACTTGTGCAGAATAGTGAGAGGGGATTGAACCTGAGACAAGAGTTTCATGATTAGTGACAACAGCAAATCCAACTCTGTTTCGACCACTTTGTGGATCGCGTGAAGCAGATCCATCTACAAAATCAACCAGATCAGGGTTAGTTAACGGTGTTTCTTGTAGATCCGGTCTTGGGGAGCAAACCTGTTGGAAGCCAGGTGTGGGAAAGAGAGTGGCAGGGTTTAAAACATTGCATCTTTTGACAGTGATATTAGGCATTTCTAAACGCACCGTGTTGTATCTTAGCCATCGTGCTGTGAAGAGGTGAGAAGTTTTTTGTTCAAGTAAAATCATGGACACAGCATGTGGAACCAGGAGAGTTACATCAGATTAGCACACTATTTATCTAGAAGCTATAACTGCCTTTTCAGCAGCAGCCACAGCTCTGAGACATCTTGGGAGGCCTGCAGCCACAGGATCTAGTTTTGAAGAAAAACAAGCTACATGGCGTAGTTTATTTCCGTGATCCTGCAACAAAACAGAAGTCATACATCCATTTTTCTCATCTACCGTTTGAGTGAAAGGACTGGTAGGGTCAGGTAGACCCAAAGTTAGGGCGGTCTGTAAGACAAGCTTTAGTTCAGTGAAAGATTGTTCCGCTTCAAGAGTCCATGTGATCTTGTCTTGTGATTGTAGACCTTTGCCATGAATGAGTGAGGTGAGTGGAGTGTCAAGAATGGCAGAGTTTGAAATTAATTGTCTACAATAAGAGCACATACCAAGAAAAGACATCATCTCTCTTTTTGTGATGTATCTTGGAAGATTCTGAATTGCATCTACTCTTTTTGGTGAAAAAGTTTTCCCTTCAGAAGTAATGACATTACCAAAGAAAACAACCTTTTCCTGCACAAATTGAAGTTTAGAAAAGCTGGCTTTGTGACCACTGTTGGCCAGATGTTTCAAGAGTTTTACTGTGTCGGCTTCACACTGCTCTGTCGTTGGAATGCAGAACATAAGGTCATCAACATACTGTAACAAAGCAGTGTCTGGAAATTCAAGACTTTGTCTGAGAGCTTCATTGTAAATGGTGGGACTTTCACAGTAACCTTGGCACAGGCGAGTGAATGTGTAGCCTTGCCCATTGAAGTTGAAAGCAAAGCAGAATTTACTTTCTGGGTGAACTGGAACACTAAAGAAAGCATTTGAAAGGTCCACCACTGAAAAGAATTTTGCATTAGGTGGGACCTGAGACAAGATGGTATAAGGATTTGGAACATTTGGGGCTCTTGGTTGGACTGCTGCATTTACTGCTTGCAGATCCTGAACAAAACGCTATTCTGTTGGTTGATCTTTTTCTCTGACTTTATTGACAGGGAACAAAGGTGTACGCACTGGAGAGTCATCACAGGTTCAGTGTTGGTGAAAATAAAATAGATCGATCAGATGTTGTTGTTTTTTGTTTGTTTTTTTTATTTTGTTTTTTTGTCAGTCGGCTGCTCGCTGACATGATTTCATAAATGGGCCCAAATCTTACCAGCGATTTGATGTGTGTTTTGCAAGTGTGATGTGTGGGACCGAATGGTCCATGGTGTACATATCACATTGAGCTGGTGTGAGGGAGACTGATATAGCGCATTTATGTTGTGTCCAGTAAATGTGTGTCAGTGCGAGTTTATCAAATCCCCCTCTCAACCAACGTTCCTCATATGGCTCATCAGGTCCTGGTTACACATGAGAGGTGCAATACAGATCCTCTGGTGTCATGAAATCTATTGAAGCTGTTAAAACAATTTTTCTAGCCTCTGTAACAAGCTCAAAAGAGGTTGTTAATGGTTGCAATTTCCATTGATATGCCTACTGCAGGTTTGGGGTGTGGTGAACAAAGGAGTATGAGAAATTTGGCTCCAGATCGGATAGCCTGTAAACTTTGACACCTTCTGGGGTTGAGACCAGACACAGGACTTTAGAGAGCAAGAATGCATGTTTGAAGCTTTTACTGACCGGTCTGCACATTTGAGTTGGACAGTAATGTTTTCTTTAATTGTTTAACTTGATGAACCAACAGAGTACACATAATCTCCGCTCAGTTTTGGTTTGGTAGTGAGTTCTAAAGCTTTTATCTCAGAACTTGTGGCTCCTGAGCCGACTAAGAATACAACATTTTGTTCTGTAATGGTCAATGTATGTTGTGGAAACTTCTTGAAATGGTCAGACGTGTACCGAACATATGTTAGAGCATTGCAAATCTACTGTCTGAGCCCTCAATAGATGGTGTATTAATCTGCTCAGTTTGTATGTATGTATGTGTGAGGTCTGGATCCAGCTTCAAAACCGCCCACTGTGGAAACAAAGAAGAGGAGATCTGAGAGCCTGGTGTTCTTTGTGTGTGTAAATTTTGTTTTTCATTGGTTTCAAATTTCTCGCACAAAAGGGGTAGTTGTTTCTGCATTATTTTGCTGTTTCGTGCTTCTGCTTACCCTTTCCGTATTTGTAAACATTCTTTTTGACATTCTATAATTTCTCATTTTTTTACAGAAAGTCTCCTTTTCCTTCTCATTTCTTGTTCTTTTTCTTTCAGTTTTACTTCTACCAGTAATATGTTTTTTAAACTGAGGGATCCCCCTATTGGAGATCCAAACTCAGCTGTCCAGACATTTAAATATTTTAAACTTTTATCCCCCTATTTCCCTGTCATGGTATCCACAATCGGACCCTCTGGAGATCCTGCCTCAACAGAGCCTTTACTCCCCATTCCAGCTGTGAAGGTCATGCATGACAATTACAATACAGACGTCTCTGTAAGGACTGCTTCGTCCATGCTACAAGCAATAAAAAGCACTCAAAGTTTTTATACTTTGACCCCTGAGTCCTTGACTCAGACACGATGTGTATAACACAAGAAAGAGAATTAAAATGTCAATATTTCAATGGTCACCAGATGAATTTCGCTGAATTGTGTTTGTGGAATCCCAGAGTCAACGTTCTGGGGCGTTTGCGGTCAGTCCTCCCTTCTCAGAAGAAGATTTGAGGTTGGAGGCTGGAAAACTTTTTTTTTCTTCCAGGATGGCCTGTCACTGTCCGCGTTCTGCCCCAGACGATCGCTCGAGGGATCCCACTTCTGACACCAAATTGTTACAGAAATTCTCTGCTGCTGGTGAAGAATGAAATAGAGACTTCTGCCGGCCGACAAGGTTTTTATTTTCTTTGCAAAGAAAAGGTCAATCAACACACGAGCGGTCAAAATGAAGAAAGACCACAGGCATGGGGAGGACTAAGCATTTATACCTAAGGAAACGCCCCCTAATCAAGGGTTTGTTTTCACACCCTTTCGTCTACCGTGGGTATCGGTGCCGACTCCCTAGGCACTAGGGTGTTCCACACCCTAGGCATCCTGCAGGGCTTTGTATGTAGATGTAAAATCAAGAGGGTTAGACATGACAGTTTAAAACACAAAAGGACCTGACATCTCAGTAGAAAGTGGAAGGTGGGGTATCTCAAGTAGTTGAAACACAAGGAGATTGAATTACAATTACAGTGTGTACAAAAGTACAGTGGATGTTTCCACATCCTTTTGGCCATTTATTGTATTTATTTGATACAAACTCCTCAGTAACTAAGCACATATATGTACTTTACTTTACAGCTTTTTTTTATTGTGCAAAGAAATATTTTGACTCCAGAAGTATAGTGGTAGCTGGAGAAGTTGGATTTACCATAAATACCCCCATTATTTACACACACACACACACACATACGAGCGGTGTCACCAAACCACAGACAGTACGTGGTGGGGACCAGTCTGAATAGTTCAGATACTAGTCAATATAACAGAAATACCACTTTTCCATTTTCTTAAGCTAAACCATCCTTTGGTCGTAACCTGGCCGGAGCTGATGTAATTAGATAGTGTGAATCATAAGGGTGGATAATGGTTTTCTCACTTATTGTTTTTCCTCTGCAGGTAACATTCTTATATTGGAAGACAGGGACCAGACCTCAAAAGAAAGACTCATGCTGATAGACTTTGAATACAGCAGTTACAATTACAGGTAATGTGTGAACTCTTAGTCATACATTTGGTGTATAAGGATTGGTTTTGTTTTCTGCAAATCAAATGAGTCATACATTGACAGTATTGGTGCTTTATGATTAGAAATTAGTGTTCTCGGGCACCAGTTTTATATTGTACCTTTGTGTGTTAATATAAAACATAATGTATTTTCGTTTATGTAGGGGTTTTGACTTTGGGAACCATTTCTGTGAGTGGATGTATGATTACACCTACAATCAGTGGCCTTTCTACAAAGCCACACCGGAGAACTACCCCACCAGAGAGCAGCAGGTCAGTCTAAAGATTTCACAGCCCAATAAAGACTGTCTACTTATCTTTGCCCCATTATCTCCATCCTTGCTCTTAAGAAGCGGCTTGAATTGGAATGGCTTTTATTTACTTATATGCTCAAAATTTCACATATACTTGAAAGTCCCACAATACAAAATGTGAAAATTAAACAAAGTGTTGTTAGGTAGCTTGGAAACACTTTATGTCCCCCCCACTTACAATTCATATGCAGTATATAAACATTTTTAAAAATGGGTTGTAATATACTTAAATGTAGCTATAAGGAAATTTTTAAATATATTAATGTACAGTATTTGTCAGCAATTATAATGATAACTTCTCCTTTTGAAGAAGTTTTACAAATAGCTTTTCAGTAATGGCAAGCCTGCAAGTGAAACATTAAATGAGAGGCATTGTATGCAATAGAAAAAGATGGTGTAGAGGTTTTCTGCAACATTTTCAGTCATGCAGCAGCAAACGTTCTTACAGGATTCCTAGTTTCAGAATTTCTGTGCTGAATATTAGTTAGATACAAAGTTCATTAGATATTTTTCTGCTGCCTTCTCCCTATGAGACTCAGACAGGTAACACTGTGCTTACTGCCTAAACCTAAGACCTAAGTGGAAAAGATGACAGAAGACAAGTATTTTGGCATCACAGTGCCATCTAGTGGTAAAAGTTTCGTAATGCAAGTTTGAGTTGAAGAGGGCAAACTAGAAACACTATACTTCATGTGGGAAATCTAGTCAAACTGTTAATTGACTTTTTTCCCTTGGAGAACGCTGCCCTCTGTTATTGTAAAAATAAAACACTAAACATCAACTGTCTACTTCTTAGGTCCATTGTTAAAATCACAATTTCTCTTTGGACATTGGACATTGGTGCGAACTATTTGCTAAAGTTACTAGTCCTACTGGACATTCCCGCTGGTGCATACGAATCAGTAATGTATCCCACAATACTTTGACTCCTATAACATATAGATTTGGGACCAACAATTTAATTAAAAAAAAAAAAAAAAAGTTGTAATAGGTAAAAGTTATCATAAAAACTATTTCAGTGTAATAAGTTTATAAGTTTTAATTCATCTATTAATGAAACTAAAATCCCTGTCTCTAAAGATAACCAAATGTAAGAAAAAATTTGTGTATAATTATAAAATCTTAAATGGAATGGAACAAAGCTAAAACAAATTTTGGGAGGGAAGCATCTGAAGTAATTAGACAAATAATGTAAAAAATCACCAACAAATGTGATCGCTGTACATGAAATGTACATGAAACATGTCACAAACAATTTTGGCTCTTTTTTTGCAGCTTGATTTCATAAGAAATTATTTGGCAGAACAGAGAGGATGCTCTGACATTACCGTGGACCAGACAAAGATTGAAGAGGATATGATAATTGAAGCAAACAGGTAACACGATGTTGTAATAATCTAGAGCAGTGGTGAATATGTATAAATAAAACTTTTAGCAGAATCACAAGAGCCATGACATTGCTGTGTCATTTTTATTTATTTATTTATTTATTTATTTTCTTTCTTCGTTTTTGATTTGTAGATATGCGTTGGCATCGCACTTCCTCTGGGGGCTGTGGTCTATCATTCAAGCCAAGATATCCAAGATTGAGTTTGGATACATGGTAAGGAAATTTTTTTGTTTTGTTTTTTACAGTCTGATAGAAACAGCAACTGCATACTACATTTATTAAAGGTCACACATTCATATCCTAACACTAAAGTATTTATTTAATGTTTAATTTAAGTTGATCCTGCCTCATAGTAAACAATGTTGTTTTGTAGGACTATGCCCAGTGTCGTTTTGATGCCTACTTCAAGCAAAAAAAGCTCTTCTCCTGAATTCCACCGTTTTAATCAGACTGTACTGTATCATTTACTGTATTTCTCCTTATCATTCTTCAAACCCACCTCCTGTCTCTGTTGAAGTGAGGTTGTTTTTCAGCTATGCATTACTGAAACTACAGCTCTATGCAGCTCTGCTTATGACAAGTAACGGCTTTTGAAAGGTAGAAATTTACATTTTGAGACTGTGCACAAGCACAATCTAAGCTTTCAGGCAATTCATTTTAGTTAAGTATGTACCAATCACCATAGTGTGAAATGTTGTTAGTGCACATATAGCTCTGTAGAGCTGAATGTTTTTTGTTATCGTTTAAGGGGCCCGGTCAATGTGATGTTCAGCTATTTCATTTTATCACCCATGTTTAGATGCACTTCACTTCTTTGGACCATGTTTTGACAATGGCATTTTTTAATTCTTTAACTGTGACTCTGTGCATGTCAGTGAGGGACAATCCTGGTTGCCAGAGCATTCATTTCTTTTCTTTTCTGACTGTAAATCTTACTCTTAAAGTCATTTTGGTATACTAAACTAATAGTATTGCGTTTAGTGTGGAAGGCTTTTGTATAACTCTTTGCTTTTGAGTTTTAAGTCATTCTACCTCACTTCTTTCCTCTGTTCATTCTGCATTCAGGTGCATTCAGGCTGATTGTAAAGGCATCCTGTGAGGGAACTGTGAACATTTTCCCCTAGATACTCCAAACTTTATCTTATGTGTCACAGGTAGTTTTACTGTAGAATATGTGAAAATATTCCCCACCGATCTTTACAGTAAAGTTAAAAGCTTACCTTCATTCATCAAATTATCACGGGCGCTATTTTATACAGTATCACTGTAGTCAACTACTGTTAATTGAACCATCAGAACAGTCACAAAGTGTAAGGCATCTAAGTTGGTAACATTGGATCTTGTCACCACTCTAGATATCAGTAATAAACTGTACATTTCTGCTGCACCTTTAACTGTCTGCCAATATTTAATTCAGCTTTTACTACCTCATATATGTATCCACATTAAAATCGCCTGACAAAATTAGAGCCAACAATAAAAATTCAAAAAAATCTGTGTTGGAATAAAGTCACATGATTGTGCCTGGAGCTGGTTTGAATGTGAAGTGAGGTTTTGACTTTTTTTTTTTTTTTTTTTTTTTGGTTTTGACAGAAGCTTTGCTAGGATTCCTTTATGAATGTTTTACTTATTTAGACTGTCTCCTGGATTTGTGTTGATGCACTGCCATCAATTAACAACTTTGTGTCTTTGTTTTACACTTAGCTGCATCATTTTACTCACGAAAAGAAACTAGAAGCTTAACTGTGCCTCAATAAGTGTAGCTTTTTTTTATATTTGAAATTGTCCCAGTACAGTTTAATTCTGTTAACTTCTCCATGTTATGTTGGTCCTATTTGCACTACTAAAAATATAATTTAAAAAGTAGTAAACATACTGTATATGCATACAACCTGTGTCAGTGTAACTGTTTTTCTTTTCATTTACTATCTCTGCCTTAAAATAAAAAAATATTTCAACAAATGTATCTATGTTTTGCAAAAAACATGAAGTTACTCTGATATTACTGCCATCAAACTCTAAGGAAAGTTGAGTGCCCCATGATGACGTCGAGAGCAGAGTGAAGAAGGCCATGTTTCATCCCAGAGGGGCTGACTGTTGTCCCACCTCCATGTGCCAAGAATAGACCAGCAGAAAGAAGTACGCTGCTTAGAGATCGGGGCATACTTTTGAATCAACTGGATCTGCTGCAGAACAAACAGGAATTATGAAGTTGAGGTTTTAGCTTTACCAGCCTTTTATTCACCTTGCTGTTTCACTTGGCATGTGGTCTTAAATCTTTGCTGACAGCTGCTTCACTATTTTTTGCTGTTAAAGGACACGTGACTGTGTGAGCTGAGGCAGGGAAAAGGAGACGAGCCGTTGGTGTATGGACTAAACTCACTGTTCTTTTCTCTGTTTTTCCATTGGGCCGTGGCTGCCATGAATTCTTTGGGAGGCTCGCCTTACCTTATGAGGAGGATTTACGGTGCCATTCTGAATATGTGATTAGAGCAGTGTTATGGTTAAAGATGCATAACTTCTTTAGACCTGTAGGGGTTTAAAAACCAAAAAAAAAAAGTCTGTCCCAGACAGTATTTAAAGTCTTTTGAATGAGTTAAACTTAGATCCAAACAACACTGTCAGTGAGATGAATCCTTTCAGGCAATATTTTATGATACTCTTTGAGTGGATAAGCTTATGGCTGAGATATGGTCTTACAAGACTTTGGAGAGATTTTCCAGTGGTCAATACTTGGATAGCTTCCCCAGGTATCACAGATAGGCGATCATGCCAAGAAGACTCAGAGGAGTGGAAAACCAATGAGGCACTCCGCACATATCACCTTGGAGATGGAAGTGAAACCATGGTTACAGTCCAAACCAGTACACATGCTTTCCATGTAAGTAAAAAACAAAACACAATTCTTTCAGCCGCACAGCTTAATCAAAAACTAACCCGAGGCTGTAAAAAAACTGACTTTAAGAATCAATTTTTAAGGCGGACCTGAGAAGACTTTCAGAGTGCAGCGAGTACTTCCGGGCGTTGTCCCAGTCCAAAATGAGAGAGACCTCAGAGAGCCTCATCCACCTGGACCATGTGTCTTCCTCCGTCTTCTACAATCTCCTTGAGTTCTCCTTCCATAATAAGTTTGGGGTCCCTCAGGAGGAGCTGGGCACACACATCCAGGTATGCAAACAGAGATTCAAATCTCCGTAGCTACTTATCCCTGTCCCCTATAGTGCTTCACCCCAAAACCAACCTAGCACCTCTTGCTTCCTCCCTTTGTGACTCTGGAGGTCAGCAGCTACCTCCTTACTCAGGCCTTCCTCTCAAAGTGCCTTTCAGTCCTGGCGGATGAACTCAGGCCAGATAACTGTTTATCCTACCTGAATCTGGCTCAGGAGATCTGTTGTGCAGAGCTGAAGATGACAGTGTTCAGCTACCTGAGTAGAAACTTGATGGAGCTGTCACTCCTCACCCGGTATGCAACACTTAATGGTAGCATTACATGATTGGATAGCTCAAGTTGGTTCAGTTCTAATTTTGGTAAAGCTTTCGACTGTAATCCGGACTGAGTTTGCCACGTTTCTTTCTTGTCATTATAATGGATTCATACCTCAGGTGTCTGAACGATGAGGAGAAGGATGAAGTTGTCAACATGAGGATACAAGGAGACCGACATCTTTGCACCCTCAGGAAAGAGAACCTTACTACTTGGAACGACCCAGAAACAGAACGTGCCCGACATATCTTCATCCTAAACGGCTCGGAGGACAGTGAAGACTGGCATCCAGTTACAGAGCTTCCTTTCAGGGCGGATAAGTGGTGTTTCACTACAGTGGTTCTGTATAACTACCTGTACATCATAGGAGGCTACCGGCACCGTGCGAGGAGAGGCTTAGAGTTCAAAATGGCTTCCTTTAGGTATAATCCCTTCACTCATACATGGGTCTCCACCGCTCCTCTGATTAAGGTGAGACAGTCTTCTAGCTTGTAAATAAAGCTGATCTGTCCATCTTACCCCAAATAAAACTCGTCTCTCAGTCATTTATGTAACACTTGTGAAAACAGTGGTTATCTGTTGCATTCACAGCACAGAAGACACTTCAGTGCGGTGGCCTGTGAAGGCTGTATATATGCCGTGGGAGGCTGGTACCTGGACTCCCTGGTGAGTCCAGACTCCAGCACGGCTCTCTATACAGCTGTAGAGTGCTATGATCCATGGGAGGACGCATGGAGGTTTGTGTCGTCTTTGTCAGTGTAAACGTTGGTGTAGCACTGGATCTGTGCTTTTCTAATTAAAATGTTTTCCCTTCCAAAAAGCAAACCCCTGAATTATTTGTGGGTGTACTGGTGACTGAATGTAAACTCTGCCGTAGGTTTGTCTCCTCACTGCCACTCACTGACTTCCAGTTTACTGTGTCCTTGTCCCATGATGTGCCCCTTGCTACTAGCCTTGGACACTGTCTTTATGTGTTGGGCAGCATCCAGAGGACTGGAGAGAAACTGCTGCTTCAGTACAACACCCAGCAAGGTACAGTAAGGCAGAGCAGCACGGCTCTGTTTGACCAGAAGAACATAGTTTTATTTCCAGTCCAGAAAGCTCAGACTTGTGTGTGCTGTTGTCTGCTAATTGTCTTCTCCATTGCCTTCAGCTCAGTTCACTCACTATATATTTGTAGTTTAGACTGTTTCCACACATACTCATCAGGACGTATGAAAAACAGTGCTTCTGCTTTTTCTCTGTGCTTTAGACTCCTGGTCTGAACTGCTTCCCACCCTCACCAGAGCAGATGCAGACCTCCCTACTCTTTACTTCCTGGGTGTCACTGACAGGCTGCTTGTGATTGGTGGAAACAACTCCGAGAACGTCGTGACATCGTTCTGTGTGCAGTCACAGAAATGGGGAGAAGTAAGAATCTGACAAAAGAATGAGGCTGTGTTGATTAAAAAAAAAAAAAAAAAAAAATCCATCACTACCTCCTCGCAATCAGGGATTCCTGAGTTATGTGCATCTCAAGCACAAAGACATCATGTCTAATATTTTTTTATCTTTTTATCCTTTTTTCATCCAGGTGCGCAGGGCTGAGAAAGTGGCATTTGCAGGACAGGGGACAGTTGCAGATGACGAGGTCCTGATGCCAAGTATCGAACATAACACTGTTGCAAAGCTAGATCTCCAAACTCTCTCCCTCAGAGCTTTTCCTCCTCTACCAGTCTCCGCGCGCTATGAAGCTGTCTTTTATCTTCACTTCTAATGTTATAGTTATCTTCTTTGCAATACTCTACATATTTTGTCATTGTTTTTTGTGGTTGAATGTAGTAGTACTTAAGTCTTCCTCAGTCATAAGGCGATAAACTCCTTAGGTGGATTTTCCATGGGGGTTTATCATTGTCTCTTGTGTTTAAAATCTCGGTCCTTTCTGTTGAACTTTGATTCTACAGGCACACCACAGTTAGAATAAGGCACTGTGGTAACTTAAAATTGCTTTTATCCATTCTTCCGATGGGACTTTGGTGCTTATGGGACTTTTTTTTGACTTGAATTGACTTGGTTCTGTTTGTGTGCCAAGAAATTCTGTATATATATAGTTTTTGCTGTTCTCGCTTGTTTGTGAGATTCAAAATCCCAATGGATTTCTTTTTGGTTAATAAAGGTTTTTTTTATGAATAAGGATCTACAGAGGTTATCCTGAATTGTAACCTCCAGTCCAAGCCTGGAGAGCCTGTTCCCTTTTACCTTTGTTTATTTTTTGTTAGTTGTTTACATTAAAGACATTTCTTCCTTTCTTTCTTACATCATTGTAGGATTTCAAAATTGTGATGCAATGACCTAAACTCACACAACTGGTCACATATTTAAGACAACATATTTTATTTTCTGTCTCCTCTTGATAAACACCATTAGGTCCCATTTTCTAATCTTCTAATCAAAGCAAAGTCATGATGCTTGAATCTGCTGATAATTTTACCCCCAGACAAAGAGTATTATACTGCCATTCTTATCACATAATTATATTTTTATCATCATTTTGGAGAAGAGCTTGTACTCTCTGTAGGTGAAAAGGAACTGTGACAGTGCTCTCAGTAACATCCTAACACAGCAGTGTGAGCGATTCAGTTACACAGCAGAGACCTCCAGGCACATGAGGTTAGGCTCTGTCTATGTTTGGTGTCTTGTTACAAAAAAGAAGCATGTCACCGGGTGTGTGTGTGTGTGTGTGTGTGTGTGTGTGTGTGTGTGTGTGTGTGTGTGTGTGTGTGTGTGTGTGTGTGTGTGTGTGTGTGTGTGTGTGTGTGTGTGTGTGTGTGTTGGGGAAGGGAGGGAGGGAGGGCTGGAGAGCACAGGAGACGAAAGCTCTGATATCACTACCTGAGGAAAGCCACTTCAAGGGCACTGGAGTCACACACAGAGCACCCAAGCCTGAGTACAGAGGAATTTCACTGCCGCACTGGCACAAACCAGAGTCACAGCTTTTCCTTGCCTGAGTGGATTACATTGACTCTGGACTGAGAGCGGTAACATATTGGCCTGTTTCTTATTCATTGTTCTTATTCATTTCTGCATGTTGTTGTATTAGCTGCAGAGGTCTTTCTGTTTGAGTAGACTGGACAATAGACTCCATGTTTTAATTACATATGTGTATAACAGGTTCAGGTGAAAATGCTCAATGATTGACCTATTTTAATGTCTTGTAATTTTTGTGCCATTTATGTAAAATGTAAGGTGAAAGTCATGAGGAATTCAATTTAAAAAAATTAATATTACGTCTTTAAAGGGTTTTCTTAAAAGTTGTACAGTAACAATCATGCTGATCTTTAGCTTGTCTAACAGATTCTCACAGTATTCTGTAATATCTAAGGGTTTAACATTCATCTGTGGGTTGTACTCTGTGTTTATATTTTCCTGCCCAACTGAGGTCTGTGCACATGGTCAGCCGGTGCACCGCTATATCTGGCCATTGAACTTTGTCCCACTTGGTGACTGTTCAGTCATATGACATGGAAAACGAAATCCTAGACCTGTCACCGTGGCTGTTACATGAAGTGGTTTGTGAACCCCACATATTTGTGTTTAGAATTTCAAAAGGGCATTGCATTTAAAAGACACTGACCGCACTGTTCCAGCTTTGCAATATAAAGTGTGTATATATATATTTCATGCTGACATCTGTGAATCCCATATCATTGGCCTTTCTTATCACATTAAGAGCAAACACTACAGACAAACAGTGCAACTTTCCCTTAAATAATTTCACAACTGTGAGTCAGATCTGTCAAAGTCTGCCTATATTTGTTAATCTTTATATACATGATTTCAATTAGGTTCTTTTGGAGGCTAAATAGCAAAAATGTATAGGTTACTTTTACTCAACGGCATAATAATAATAATGAATGAAATACCCAAGGATTCTAATAATCAAACTTGAGCATGGCTCAGTGGTTAGGTGAAATGGTCTGAAATATGGGTCTTTGCTGCAGCGTTTTTTACGTGGGAAATTGTGAGGAATAAGAGTGTGTTTTCTAATCTTCAGATATTACAGCATATGGATTGTGGACATTGAGGTCTTGGAAGGATCTGCATCCAGAGCTTAAACAGAACTAAATACATTACTTGATGACATTTAAAGCACAGATGACATGGAAATGACTTAAGAGATGATGGACCGTATTATGTAAATCTGGAAATATTAATGTGATATTATTTTACATTACAGCTTATATAGAAAGTAAACATAGAGGTTTGTTTGCCTGATAAAATAATATTTTTGATTTAAGAGTAAAAGAGGTGTTGGTACTAAGCCTTTAAGTTTTTATTCTTTTTAAAAAAAATTATTTTATAGACATTATTCAGGTCAGAAACCTGATAGTTTGCCTTTGCTTTCCATGTTGGTAATACACAGATATGGCTGAGGCGCATCAGGCGGTTGGCTTCCAGTTCACCGTGCGCCCTGATGGTTTGGACCTTAAACTCAGTCAAGAGGTCATCAAAAACATTTACCTGTCAGGAGTGACAGCATGGAAGAAGAAAGCCATACAATTCAAGGTATAGCCAGATGTAATTCTGGTTACAAGTGTTTAAAAAATGTGGAGACGCTCTTGATTTTAGATTAGTATTTACATCTATAACGGTATTTGTGCTTTTTTTTTCGCATTCTCTGAACAGAACCTAGGACACAAAGATTCCTCCTGTGTTAATACTTAATCTTGTTTTTCATTCACAGAATGGTGTATTGGCTGGAGTCTATCCAGCCAGTCCCTCCAGCTGGCTGATAGTTGTGATTGCTATGATGAGTTCCTTGTATATTCGCATAGACCCCTCTCTAGGAATGATTGATGCCATCAAGGATAACTTACCACAAAGGTCAGAAATCCCCACAGTCCAGTGTAACCAAGTCATTCATTGTTGTGGTTTAATTTTTAAGTATTCTGCTGGAGCATAGGCTTGTTCAGTTGAGCTCTGCAGTAAATCACCGGTTTAAAATCTACATTTATAGTCTTTTCTGTTTGAATTCATCGTTTATTGTTGACAACATAACAAGGGCAGTGTTGTGCCTTTTCTGAGCAGAGACTGTATGTCAGTGCAGACCCGAGCGGTGCTGAGTGCCATCCTCTTTGCCACTGGACTGTGGCTGTTCCTCATCTACCTTTTGAGATACACTCTCAAAGCTCTGCTCTCCTACCATGGCTGGATTTTTGAATCCCATGGAAATATGAGCAAATCTACCAAAGTGTGGCTGGTATGTTTGTCCCCCTGTCTGTCACGCACTCTGTCTGAATCTTTAATTGTACTATATGTTCCATTTAATTGTCTGGTTGCTAGAACACTGTATATTTAATGTTTCGTGTCCCTCCGTCAGTGCGGAGGGTATGGTTGATTCTTGCAAGAATCTATTATAATACCGTATGTGTATAATTTATGATGTTGTTTGTTTGTTACCAGAGCCTGGTGAAGATGTTCTCTGGACGCAGACCACTGCTGTACAGTTTCCAGGCCTCTTTACCCAGGCTCCCTGTGCCCAGTGTGGATGATACAATTCACAGGGTGCGTGATTACTCAGAACTGACTTTCCGTGACCAGAAATACATAAGTGAATGTGTCCCAAAAGCTTCACGAAACGCGTGGCATGGAAGCACACTAAAGACGTCATTATCATTTCAACTGAATGCTGGATTTTTGGTGTTTTAAAAAAAACAGCTAGTCTTGTGTACTTTAGCCAGCTCATTTATTGACATTCTTCAAACATTTCCAACTGTGATTGCACATAGTGGGGAAATGACTGACCTGTATGGGTGAAAGGCAGATAGACTGGTAGATGGTAGTGTAGTCAAGGACTTTCTGGATATGTATGTCAGCTTCTAACCACATGTCCAGAAACTGACTATAATCATACACCAAAACTATATTTAAATGTTTTAAAGTGTAACCTGACATCTAAACAACACCTTTTGTCAAGTCATCCCTTGATTATTTCAAAACTAATACCACATTTCTAATTACCTTTTATAACTTTTACGCCTGAATTTATACCTATCCAGCACATGAACTGAACCTAAACAGTCAAGCCTTTTATAAACATTTGATGAATGTAGCTTGTTAAACCATACGGATAATGGTTCGACTATACCTACATCTATCATTCTAGCTGCCCTCCTGCACCTTGTGAAAGTTAGCCAGAGTAGTACAGTAGTAGATAAAAAAAAAAAAACTGTCATGTCCCCTTAGCTGCACTGTACATCAGCTGGGTGTCTTCCCAGCCAGGTTTCCTGTTTGTGTATCTGAGCTGCTCTATTATATCAGCTGTGTTTCTACATAGCACTGCTCCTTTGTCCTGACAACACACACCATGTCTTTCCTACAGTACCTTGAGTCGGTTCGTCCCCTGCTGGACAGTGACCAGTACAGCCAAATGAAGATTTTAGCCAATGACTTTAAAGATTCCAAAGCAGCCCAGCTGCAGAGATACTTAACCCTAAAATCGTGGTGGGCAACAAATTATGTGAGTGGTCTTTAAAGAAGGGATACAACATTCTAATTCAAATTCAGTTGAATCATAATGTTATACAATAATAATCTCTATCTGTTCTAGGTGAGTGACTGGTGGGAGGAATACATCTACCTCAGGGGCAGGAGTCCTATCATGGTGAACAGTAACTTCTATACAATGGTAAAATGGACTGTCATCAGATCTGTTTTGTTATACCAGTGGAGTGTATTAGTAATGCTCTTTTTATAAATTATAGTAGTACAGAAATTATACAGTAAAAGGTGGGAAAGGAGTACACAATGGACTTTTTTATTACATGTCAGTAATACTATTTGGAATACATGTAAATTTAGATTTATATTTGCCCTCTGCTTTGCGTCTTTATTTGCGTTGACTCAGTATGTCTTGTTTGTCCATGTGGTGCGTGTATTTGTGTGAAGGACCTCTTGTACGTGACCCCAACACACCGACAGGCTGCACGTGCGGGGAATGTGGTCCATGCTATGCTGCAGTACAGACGCAAACTGGAACGTGGTGAACATGCACCGGTATAGCTTGCTATGACATAACTACCATGTAATGACATTACTACATTGCTACATTTTCTCCCCCTATCTTCTCTCTGGCTCAAACACAGAACCTTTCTTTTCTTTAAAGCTCCTGAAAACTTTATTTCAAATCTTAACTGTTTCCCTGTAAGATCAAATGTTCATGACTACACAAGCAACAATCAAAGTTAATAGCTAGGGGGAAAATATGTCCTTCGGCATTTTTTTAAGAATTTAACACTCAAAACCTAAGGTATTCTGCTTCAGCAGGACTGTGTAGGTGTGATGTGCTCAGATTTGATTGACAGCAGACTGCTTATAAGCAAAACAACCCCAAAACTGTCATCAGATTTAGATTGGAATATTTGTAAAACCTGATTGGGGAATGGGATCGTGTGATATCAGCTTTTTCCAACTGAGCTATGACCCCTTTAAACCAGAAAGAAGAAAGCAAACAAAAACACAAATACAGAAATTTCTCATGCAAAATGACTAAATTTGGCGGAGAAAAGTGTTTACATGTTGGCCTCTAAATCTATTAATTTTCTCTCCCTATTTGTTTAAATTTAGGGATGATTTCATTGTCTTCTTCTTCTTCTTAGCTGAGGGCTTTGGGGACTGTTCCTATGTGTTCCACTCAGATGGAGAGGATGTTTAACACCACCCGCATCCCTGGTATTGAAACCGGTGAGCAGCTGTTCAGGTCTGTACAGTTTAAGGGCTGAATCAATGCTCAATCACATAGGACAGACAGTCCCTGCTTTGCTGGGTTGAAACTTTCCAGCTGAGGTTTTGCCCGCACCTCTATCAGTGGTGTCACAGCACAATTTTCGATTAGCCGTTAAAAGCCCAATACCTTTATTGGACATCAGTAACTGAGAGATGGCCAGTAGTGCAACTGGCTTGAAAGTTTCAGCCCACAGAGAGCATGTTTTTCTGTCTAGTGTGCGCTTCAGTGTTGATTTACCCTCTAAGAACTGCACTGCAGACACTCAGGATTCATGTGTTTGAGCAAAAGGTGTGTGCTGGTTCCGAAGTGATTGTAATTCTAAAAATATTCTACGCTTTATCTTTGCTGTTACCCATTTGGCCTTCTTTTTTTGCTGAACTATCCCTGCAGATATTGTGCAGCACCTGACTGACCGTAAGCACCTGGTCGTCTACCACAAGGGCCGGTTCTTCCAAATGTGGCTGTACACTGGAGGGCGGCACCTCTTACCCAGTGAACTTGAGACACAGTTTCAAAGGATCCTCAATGATACATCAGAACCCCAGCCAGGAGAACTTAAATTAGCTGCCCTGACCGCAGGAAATAGGTATATACAAACACACACACACACACACACGCACAGGACACATACTCACTCTCTTAGATATACTTAAATTAAACTATCTCGCTCTCACTTCTAGAGTTCCATGGGCTCGGGCTCGGATTAAATATTTCAGCCAGGGAGTAAACAAAGTGTCCCTGGATGCAATTGAGTCAGCTGCCTTCTTCCTGACACTGGATGACGAGCCACAGGGTTATGACCCTGCAAAGACCAATTCACTTGATAGTTACGCCAAGTCCCTGCTGCATGGAAAATGTTACGACAGGTGGGCAGAGAAGTTGAGGAAAGACCTCAGTTCTTAGCCTCAGTACAGGCTCGATTTCTAGCGGTTTGTTTACCTGGTTTGTTTTCTTATCTCACAGGTGGTTTGACAAGTCTTTCACCTTGATCTCTTATCCAAATGGAAAAATGGGTATAAATATTGAACATTCTTGGGCTGATGCACCGATTGTAGGACATATGTGGGAGGTATGAAATGTGCACAGATGTCATATGTTAATGCAATAATTCAAAGTTTGCAGTGATCTTCAGCTGTGCTTTTCCGTCTGTGTAGTATGTCCTTGCAACAGACTGCTTCCATCTTGGCTACACAGAGGAGGGACACTGTAAAGGCGATGTGAACAAGGGCCTGCCTCATCCCGCTCGACTACGTTGGCAGATTCCAAAAGAGGTGCAGTAGAGCCTTACATAATTTATTGCCATTGATACCGTTAGCTATGGTTCCATCACAAAATGATTTTCCCCTCCTTAGTGTCAAGAAGTCATTGGGACCTCATACCTATCAGCCAAGCAGATAGCTGATGACGTGGACTTCCATGGCTATCTGTTTACTGAGTTTGGGAAAGGCCTGATCAAGAAGTGCAGGACCAGTCCCGATGCCTTTATTCAGCTGGCCCTGCAGTTGGCACAGTTCAGGGTAGGACTCAAATCATCCTCCAGCCTGTGTCTGGAATCACATTACTTCCATTATTGCTCACTATTGTCTTTTAAATGTTTATTTGAATCATCCGCCATCATTAAATCGTGTGTATCCAATCTGCTTTATAGGACAAGGGAGTGTTTTGTCTGACGTATGAGTCATCAATGACTCGTATGTTCAGAGACGGTCGAACAGAGACGGTACGCTCCTGCACTTCTGAGGCTGTTGCATTTGTCAGAGCCATGGAAGACGCAGGCGCAACAGTAAGCAGAACACATAGACACACAGAAACACTAAAAATACATCAGGATAATGCAACATAAAAGCATCATTACATAAAGTTCTGTGGGTTTGAACAATGCTTAGCTTCTCAAAATGCATTTGTTGTAGTGAGTCCAGCTGTGATGTAGACATTAAAACTCTTTACTAGAGTGAATAATTCCAAGTTTTTGCAAAAATATTTAGACTTTGGACATATCTGGTGTCAAATGTGTGTTCTATCAGGCTCACAAATTCACTATCTGTGACATATCGTAGTGTAAGTAGGACAGATAACACTGGTCACACTGTAAGAGGTCTGTGCTGCTTAGGACTCGGTCACCAAGACCTATACACATTTTGACTTTGTGTGTCAGTGCCCTGGACATTGAACTCCCTGATGCTGTAGGTTAAGCTCACCCTCACCAACACTGACCAACAGAAGGTCACATGGTCATTTTGATTTGATTGTCTGCTTGCTTGTTGTTTTTGTGATCAGAATGCCCAGAGACTTGCCCTGTTTCAAAAGGCAGCAGATAAGCATCAAAACATGTATCGTCTGGCCATGACTGGTTCTGGTATTGACCGTCACCTCTTCTGTCTCTACATAGTGTCCAAATACCTTGGTGTTGACTCACCATTTCTTAAGAAGGTTAGAGCGTCATTTTATTGATTTCTGATTCTGTTTTTCTCTTAATCTACCTATCACAACCCTTTCTCCTTCCTAATCTGCCATTTCCCACGCATTCAATGTCTTTGTTTCTAGGTGCTTTCAGAGCCCTGGAAATTGTCCACCAGCCAGACTCCACAGCAGCAGCTCAATTTAATTGACATCAACAAGTTCCCTAAATATGTGGGCGCTGGTGGTGGATTTGGCCCAGTGAGTTAAATCGTTAAATTTAATTTTTATATTCACAAGTTACATGCTCGTAATGTTTCGCCCGGTCGTCCTGATCTGGAAGGGTTTAGTACAGGTAAATGATAAAATCTCTTGTGTACCCCCAGGTGGCTGATGATGGTTATGGCGTTTCCTATATCATCGTTGGGGAAAACCTCATCACATTCCATATCTCCAGCAAGTTCTCTAGCCCTGACACAGTAAGAGCAGTAAGAATACTCTTTCTGTCACTCTCTCTCTCTCTCTCTCTCTTACTCATTATTCCCTCTCTGTGTGACCTGCAGGACTCATACCGGTTTGGTCAGTACATTCAGAAGGCCATGCTTGATATCCAAGGACTTTTCAAGCCTGAAAATGATAAGATGGAGCATGTAAAGCACTTGCAGCTGGAAAACGGGAAAAAGCACATATAACGGAGACTGTGGGAAGCTTTGAAGGATTTGGCTGACATACGTACAAGTTATAACTCAGTCTTTGAGATGCTTCATTCACATAAACATAACAAAGTTCTGGTGACAGGTTGCACTTATGATCTTTTTGCTTTTCTGGTGGGTCATTTTTTAGGAGGCAGTCATTCCACTCTGTCAGACAAAAAAGAATAGTTGTTACTCCTCTAATTTATTTCTATTTATATTGCATTTTCCAGAGCCGTTTAGTACTGAGGGAAAGATGTAATCCTTGATCATGGGAAATGTTGTTTTTGCTATGGTTGTTTCTCTCTCCTTGAAACATTTTGTCAGTTTATGCCATAGACTTCACATAAATTAATTTAACTAAATATAATCTTTATGTGTGTTCTATGGTTTGTGCACATGAAACTTGTAAATAAATCTACATAAAGACTTCAGTACTGTACGAAGATTTATGAATTTGCTGTTTTTTTGATTAAAAATAAAACACCAGTATACATTCACTACAAACGACTACCATCACTGGCTTCTGTGCAATTAATAAACAGTAGACATACAAATAGTAAGAAATGAATTCATCATACTAGTAACTTTCCTTATAATTCCTTTCCATTCTTTACACATTTCAACAATTGTAGTAATAAACACTTTTAATACATCAAAAACACACACAGAAAAACAATCTATTATAAGAGAAGTTTATTATAAGAGGTGGGTTGGAGGTTATTTCTTGTTCCTGATATCCATATGAACATTTACAGAGGCCTTCTCGATTCATCCCAGCTATTAGGATAAACAAAAACGATCTGGACCTTGATCAGCTGGAAGCTCTACTACATAAAGTCAGATTTCTCTCAGTACATCTTCTGGAAACATTGAGAGCGCAAAAATAAATGCAACAGATCCTGAACAAAGGCAAGGGGCAACGAGCCCACGGGTTAGAGCACTTGTTGACTGACATTTTTTTTTTCCTTTTCTACAGTTGCACAATTCTGATTCTATATTGGGGATGCAGATGGTAGAAGGTTCATCTCCTGAGGGCTATGCAGATTTCTTCTCATCTATGACTTTAAACCATGATTCATCTCTGACTTGAGAAGAATGCACAATGTAGCAGCATCAGCTGTCTATTTTAGAAATGAAAAAAAAAAAAAAAAAATCTGTGGTTCTATGGTGTAAGTAGATAATGCCACATTTCATTTAGTTCATTCACATGACTGCAGCTCCCAAATAGTGATAACAAACCATCCTCTATTTGAATATTTATTAGTTTTACGTAGGGACAATACAAAAAGTCAAAGTAATAAAAAACGAACCATTCTGGTCACACTCAGTTTCTTTCAAGGCATCAGTTACAGCAATGAACTAAAACTAGGCTTTATAACTGTACAAAGTGAATGGACAAACAAAAACACCATCACATTGTCCTTTATGTCACTTGATGAGAGCAATTTTAAAAGAGGCAAGAGACTCCAGACTTCCTAAGATTCAAAATGAATCAACAGTATCAGATTATTGTTTTCATCACTCTTACCAGAAGCTGCCTGCCAGTCAAGCACATTTAACATAACGGAATATAACAGACACAAAAAGGCATATGGATTTTAAGTATGTTCTATTTCTTACCAATTTTTATCATGGGGATACTGTAGGTTGAGTCCACTGGGTGGTGACATGCTCCCTGCGCCACTGCGTGGGGCGGTTTTTCATGTAGACACACGCCAACCCAGTCTTTTCTGTGTACATACTATTTTGTGTATATATTTCAACACTCTATGATGGTTTTGTAGTTTATGTGTCTAAAATCACTCAGCAGAGCTTTTGGGTTCCGGTCTATGATTCGGTAAAGGAGGATTAAGAAGTCGCACCAGGAGTTGGGTTGACATTCTGTGTGGCAGCTTGTGGTGCCACCTCTATGATCCGAGGTTTGTCAATGATGCGAGCAGTGCGGTTTCCTTTCTCTACGATCCCAATGATCCATGCTTGGTGGCCCTCTCCGTATTTTGGTGATTTGATCTCGGCACAGAAGCGGGCAGCCTGCTCCCGGGGGAGACAGATAAGCAGGCCTCCTATGGATGAAAGGAGATTTGGTCAGTTATAAGGGCCTCTCATTCGGTCTTTCTGACTGATGTTGTACGTCTCTGCAGGGATTTATGTCTTTTTGGGCTCCTCTTTCCTTTGGTGTCCCTCAGGGCTCAATTCTTGTTTTTCGTTGCATGTGATAACTTGGACATATTATTAGCAGTTTTTTTTTTTTTTTTCTTTGCATTGTTACATAGATGACACGCAACATCATTTTTAAGGATTGGATTGCCCAGAAATTCTGACAAAACAGAAGTTCTCATTATCAGCGAGGTGCCTATAAAATACCGATTTCAAATTTTTTTCATCTTCACAATCTCTCCCATACAAGCAGGACTCTACAGTTTCTGCCCAGGTGCATACAGCCTTCCCTTGGTGAAAAGTCAAGATCACGTGTGACTGAATTTTTGTAGTTATGACCCCCAGACAGTGAAACAACATTTTACTAATGTTTTTCTGTGTGGTGTATTTTGTGTTCTTATAAAATACTTTGTGAGACTCACTCTAAAAAAGCGCTATATACTATAATCATAACTTACAAGCGATAGAACAGTTAGATAGATTCAATTAGAAGAAAACAACCATGAATACACACACACCTGATGTTTCAGGACAGGTGCCGTGCATGAGACCAAACATGTTGCCACAGGCTTTGGACACAGCAGCCATCTTGGCGAGCACTGGGAGGTTGTGGATGACAAATGACACTTCACTTCGCTGTTGTCGTGCCAACGTCTGAGCGTGGCCAAGGATGCCAAACCCTGTGATGTCGGTGGCTGCGTGGGCATTGAAGGTGTGCATGAGACCAGCCGCTACATAGGAGGACAGAGAGAAGGAGACTTAGAAGGGCATTTGGAGGATTAATTGTTTTGATTAGGGATAAACACAACTCTGTTTTCAGGGATGAAGATTAGTCAGTGGTATGAACAAACACAAATATGCCATCTGTGCTGACATTCACAAAGACTGTAACTCATTGTGGGCCAAACGTGCAATCTTGAAAGCAAACAAATAACTATTATGATGATAGATATCGTAATTTTAGTATTGATCCTCAATAAGTTCTTTATAAAGAGAAAAATCTAATGCAATAAAGGGAAACAAAAACCTTTAGGGGAAATCAAATGTGTACAAGGTGAACTAACACTCGCAACCTTGACAACATATTTCTGTGCTTCTGTGTGACCAGGTCCGATCTTTTTATTTGAGATGACAATGGTGTGTGTTAAAACATGAAGCTATAGTATACAATTTCGGCTTCTGCTGTTTATAAAATTCAACGTTTCCCCGCCCAACAGCTGACGTTGTTATATTCAACTTAACAGTTATTTAATTGAAAAATAAAGACAATAACCAAAAAAGTTCAAAAATACTGTGCAAGGCAGTTATGTCTGCAAATCAGTTACGGGGACATTTCATAGTGGTTTTACCTGTCCTGTTGAGCCGAGCCATGTTCATCATGGCTTCATGGTAGGCCAGCTCTACATCTTCCTGAGTTACCACCAGCTTGATCTTGTTCCACTTCTCAGGCTGAGAGATTGAAAAAAAAAAAAAAACATATACAGCCTGTGGCATTAGTAGTTATACAAAAAAACAAGAAGTGTCCAGACATTATTATTCATAAGTGAGCAGGGGGACTTACAATATCTAGCCACTGGTGTACTGCAACGGCCACTTGCGTTCCAAGTGGCTTGGTCAACACCAACACGTCTCCTGGCACTGCATTGTCTGGCCTAAGAAATGTCCAACATGGCATCATGATGATTAGTTGCATTACGAAAAAAAAAAATGTATACATTATTCTTAAGCAGCTGTGAGTAGCTTAAACAGCGTACTACACAAAATGTAGTAGAAACTCATTCCTACATGATAAATTCGTTAGGCTGACAGACGGTGGTAGCAACTCCTCCCATCACCACCCAAGGGTTGAGCACCGTCTGGCCTCCTGTCACAGATGTGCCTGCCTCCTCTGATGCATCCTTGAATCCCTGGATGATCAGCGGCATGACTTTGTCTCTCTCCTGTAAAGACCCAGGACAGTCAGAGCAGAAACAGAGAGCATAATAATAATAATAATAATAATAATAATAATAATTCAGACTGTTCCCTTTCATAACTGTTCATTAACATGTTACATTTT
Source organism: Xiphias gladius (assembly GCF_016859285.1). Classification (NCBI taxonomy): domain Eukaryota; kingdom Metazoa; phylum Chordata; class Actinopteri; order Istiophoriformes; family Xiphiidae; genus Xiphias; species Xiphias gladius. The sequence continues at coordinate 14,535,988 of NC_053407.1, read as the reverse complement.
AAAATGTTGTTTCTGAGAAACCTTTATATTAGTGTTATTTGTTTTTTTTTTTAAGCATTAACAACATTAACACAATTGGTTCTTTGCAGATGTTTGCCAGACACACAATCCAAAAGTGAATGCTTCAACTGACATGCCTCTTACCTTCTCTGACATTTTGTTGCTGACTCCCAAAAGCATCAACATGTTGTCACACTCTGTAACTCCCATGGCGTACAGGTCACTTAGAACATTGGCACAAGCAATTCTTCCCTATGAAAAAGAAATACTGGAAATTAAGCACATGAAGGTTTGGGTGTGTAAAGTGTGCGTACATCAGACCCAATAATGCACATCAGCAAATAATTATAACAGTGGCATTTATTCCATTTGTCACATGTATGCATAATTAATAGGACCACACAGTAAAGGCCATAAAAGAGGGGATCCATACCATCATGTAGGGGTCATCCACAATAGGGTAGATGTAATCTGTAGTCTGGACCAGAGAAAGGCCACCATGTCTGAGGGGTATCACACAGGTGTCCATACCTATGCCTTCAAAAATAAAAAAAGCGCTGTTTGTGATCTTTTGTAAAGCTTTCTGGTGTTCAGTTACGTCCAGAAGTAGTTAGACAGTGAAACAAACTTCAAAATTTTGCCTCTGTACACCACAATGGATTTGAAACGAAACCATCAGGATGTGATTGAAGTGTAGACTTTCAGCTTTAATTCAAGGGGTTTAACAAAAATATCATATTAACTGTTTAGGAATTACAGCCATTTTTATACATAATCCCTCCTTTTCAGAGGCTCAAAAGTAATTGGACAATTGACTGACAATCATTGCCATGGACAGGTGTTGCCTGCTCCCCCGTTAATTCATGACAAATTAAGCAGATAAAAGGTCTGGAGTTGATTCCAAGTGAAGGAGGCCATCACTAGGCTGAAGTCAGATCAGACGTTGCCAGAAAACATCTAAAAAAAAACCCTGCCCAGTTCTGGAACAAGATTCTTTGGACAGATGAAACCAAGATTAACTTGTACCAGAATGATGGGAAGAGAAGAGTATGGAGAAGGAAAGGTACGGCTCATGATCTAGAGCATACCACGTCATTTTTCAAACATGGTGGAGGTAGTGTTATGGCATAGTGCCAATGGAACTGGATCACTGGTGTTTATTGATGATGTGACTGCTGATAGAAGTAACAGGATGAATTCTGAACTATATAGGGTTATACTACCTGCTCAGATTCAGCCAAATGCTGCAAAACTGATAGGACAGTGCTTTACACTACAGATGGATAATGACCCAAAACATACTGTGAAAGCAACCCAAGAGCTTCTCAAGGCAAAGAAATGGAACATTCTTCAATGGCCAAGTCACCTGACCTCAACCAAACTGAGCATGCTCTTCTCTTACTGAAGACAAAACTGAGGGCAGAAAGACCCACAAACAACTGAAGGCGGCTGCAGTAAAGGCCTTGCAATGCATCTCAAGGGAGGAAACTCAGCATTTGGTGATGTCCATGGGTTCCAGACTTCAGGCAGTCACTGACTGCAAAGGATTTTCATCCGAGTATTAAAAATAATCCTTATTTCATAATTATGTTGATTGTCCAATTACTTTTGAGCCTCTGAAAATGTGGGACAATGTATAAAAATTGCTGTAATTCCTAAATGGTTAATGTGATATTTCTGTTAAACCCCTTGAATTAAAGCTGAAAATCTACACTTCAATCACATTTTGATGGCTTCATTTCAAGGAAAAATTAGGAAAATTGTGTCATTGTCCAAATACCTATGTACCTAACTGTATGTGTCATATACAGTAGTACTGTGTACACGAAACCTTAACAAAAAAGAAACATTCAGACGACTTCAGGTTGTGCAGAATTTGACTGCTTGGCCTTAATGTAATGAAATGATGCAATCACATTACTTTCATTTTGTCTAAACTGGTGTCCCATCAATTTCAGAACTGAGGGTCAGGTTTTATTTAATACATTTAAAGCAATTAAATGTTTTTATATTCTGATATACTTCTTTCCGCAATTCATGCAAGACCCCTGCCTGAATTGGAGTCAACATTCTGATGTTATTTGGGGCCTGTGTATAATACAGCAGGATCTCACTCCTTATGGAGGGGACAAATGCTTTCAGAGTTCTACATGAAGCAACTATGTCTTCAGTGTTGCCACAAAACTGTGTTTCACCCACAAAAGGAGAATTCTTGTCACAACCTGGGGACTGTCACATAAAGACATTTCTTTATCATACCATATTTCACTCATCTTCAATAATTTATTATGCCATTGTTTGATTAAGCATTATTACTATTAAGCACTTAAGGTATTTGTTATTATAGAGCTATATGAAGATCATAATTACCTAACCGAGGCATAACTGCCCCCAGGAACTGTTCATCCTCTTGATAGTGGTTCTCTTGAAGGGTTTCTAGTAGCTTCTGTAACACATCTTGGGGCACCTGCGACCAGAGAAAAAAAAACACCATTTTCACACATTATTTATATACTATGTTCCATATCAGGCAGAATGCTTAATTAATTTGTACAGAGACAATAATGCATGAGGATATTGATAAGAGAGCCAACCTTGCAGCCTGTGCCCTTGAGCTCAGCAAAGCGTGTGAGCCTGAAGTTCTTGTCCAGCTCATAGCTTTCGGGGTTAAAGGACTCCCTCACGGACATGTCTGAAGAAACTCTGGGCCTTCACCACTAGGACCACATTAATGACCAGGACAGAAAAAATTACACTAGAGATTAGAAACACAGTCTGGATGTCACAGAGGGCTGGAGGAAAATTACAGACTTTAAATAACAGAAAGAAAATAAAATCTCTTCAGCACACTGCAATGCCACCTGAGGTTATTCACAAATGTGCTCTTTTCTGCATCATTTCAAGTGAATCATGAAATCAAAAAAATGAACCTGAACATCTGTACAATCTGATGCAACAGGACCGCAATGAATCCTGCCTTTGTGTAGCTTATAATGCTAATATTTTAAGACTGTGTCAGGAAGCTGTTGATTGTCACCTTTAGGGCTGCGACTAACAAGTATTCTAATTGTCAATTAATGTACTGATTTAAGCAATTCATTGCTTAATCTAAAATGTCAGAACACAATGAAAAATGTCATAAAAGCCCTTGGTGACACCTTTTAAATGTTTCATGTATTGTCTGACCAACAGTCCAAAATCTAAAGATATTCAACTTACAATTATATAAAACAGAGAAAAGTGGCAGAAAATCCTTACAATTTAGAAACTAGAAAAAGGAAATGATTTAAACATTTACTCAATTGACAAAATAGTTTCAGATTAATTTTCTGTTGATCCTCATCTTTTTTTTTTTTTTTTTTACAAGTCACAAAAATAACTACAGAGCTGAATCAGCACTACATAGTAGTACATAACAATACTTTGTAGTAAAAATGTTAGGTACACTTTACCGGAGCAACACAACAGCCAAAGTTAAGGCTACAAACATGACCAGAATTAAATAAGCACTTCTCTGCCAAATGATGAAAAACTCTCTGTTGTAGTATTTTTGCAGGTCTACTGTATTGGACTGCTTTAGATTATTCATATATGTGTGTGGTCTAGGTAAAAGAAAAATAAATAAAATCAGGTCAAATGTATTTTCATTTCCTGGCACAAAGTTTATGAAATTCTGTCAGGTCAGTAAAAAAAAAAATAAGTTGGTAGGGGTCACTACAGTTTGAAGTTCACACTAATGAATTATTACAAACAGCAAAGCTCCGCATCTAGGACTCTTTAATGAAACGTCTTTTTGTGGCGCGCGCACACTCACCACTGACAGCATAAAACTTCACAATGAGCTGGAGCTGATTGACTCTCATATTTGTAGTTTGAAAAGAAATAACAACTGAATGATACGCGATTACATGCCAGTAGGTAACGCTTGGCAACTTGACGTAGAAGCCATTCGAGTTATTAGTTAATTCTAACCCCGATGTGTTGTTTAAAGTGCTGCAAGTTGCTGAGGGGGGCCTCGGGTAAAACTGTGGGAGTGTTCAAGAGCCAAAATGCTGCCAAGTTCATTCAACCCTTAGGCACTGGCTGATAATATTAGTGTTGCCCAGCGGTAAACTCATCCATTCGGTGTAATGGCCACTACGTTATAAACTACTGGGAGCTGAGCTATGGGACATATATGCTGACAGTGACAGCTACGTCTTTGACGTTTGTTTGTTTTGCTGAAAATGCAGTTTTCGTTTTGGAGCTAGCTCTTGCTAGCAAACGCTGATCCATGCATGAGGTGATGAGCATAAGCAGCTCTGAGCAACAAAGAGCTGAGAGCGTCCGAGCCGGCGAGCTGTAATTCCTTTAAACACACTGTGCCCGCTACAGCCCAAATGTGATACACAGTTGTGAAACATAGTGCCAACTCGTTTCACATGTAAATTGAAAAGTTGCCGTAGAGCGCCGAACAAAAATGTCGGCGGCGGAAAAAATTAACCCTTTCCTGTCCCCCGCCATGCGATGTGTGCAACATCAGAGTTAGTACCAATAAAACAACGCTAAACATACGACTTGTGCAAAGTTTGTAATGATATGGTGCAATATGAGTGTTTACAATTGCCCTAGATGCGATTTTAGGACCAAAGCGGAGTTATATTCTTGCAACATTTCCCCTTTAATTGCTCTGACCAGTTTATCCTTACCAGCTTCACGTTAGCGGTGGATCCCGACAGAAGAGTGGGGACCGCACCACAATGCACTGCGGCTAGAATCGGGCGTCTTCTGAGAAAGCCTGACGAAAAGGGGACAAATTTATCTTATAACTAAGGTCTAGACCACAAAGAATTCGAGCTATCGTGGATAATTAAGTATATTTTAATGAACATACGTAACCGACTAAGCTTCATCTCCATAAAAAAATATTTGGTTTGCAATACAAAGAGGAAACTCACGAGGTCTCAAAAGGTCCTCTGCCTGCACAGTGGCGGCTTTAACATCCCCTTTAACGAGCTGTGAAGTCTGGCAACAAAATCTCTACAATGGATTGTACCTTTAATTTACTGTTTTCCCTCCAATTGCACCTACAACAACACAACGTTGCCTGGTTCAGAGTGTAGCTGCTTGTCAAACACTGACGTTAATAAACTTGCATTTATGAGCTAATTGTTTGGATAATAAGTATGTTATTATTGCAACAAATATTTAGTTACACTGCTGTGTTACATTTAAATGATATTGTTTATTATTACTTTGGCCTCTTCGGGCAGAAATTCAGCAATACCTCGCTTCTATTTGTCCTGTTTGTTATGTTGTTAATTATACTGTATATAATGAATTATACTGGCATATCAAAACAAACACAAAAACAGTTGTCAAGAAACCATATTTAATGATTGAAACAACTACTCGTTTCATTAGCACTGTGAGCAGAAATGAAAGAAAAATGCTTTATTTCCATCAATTCCATCAAAATATTAACGACAATAGTACTGATATGCATAGGCTAAAGATTCTAACCAGGAAAAGAAACATTATTCATAGAGTACTGAAGCCTATCAACCTATTTGTAATTACCAAAATTGACCAAAAATGCATCAAATATTTACTTTTGGATGTAAAGTTTGGAATTTAGGCTGATGCTGTACGGCACATTACACCCATTGAAGTATTGGTCACTTAAAAGGCACAATCAACAAGGGGCAACTTCCCGTAAAAGGTGATTGGGCAAAATATAGGAATGCTATACTGTCACAAAACTTTGTCTCATTTTAGGCTTGTGACTCCTTCTAGTAATGACATACGATACATGAACTAGGCAAGTGTGCTTGTAAAGCTGTTGCCTATAATGTAAACGGTAAGTCACTTCTGACCATGAAAATGACCTAACACTTCTTAACCACTGTATAGTTCATTGTTTCCTGGCACAAAATCCCAGCTCCAAGTGGTTTAATATGTGTCAAATGAAAAGTCTTAAGGACCACAAAAGGCGGTGTGTGTCTGTGTGTGTGTGTGTGTGTTGTGTGTTTGAGAGAGAGAGAGGATATCATTAAGCAGGCTTCCTCTTCATTTGGTCTGGTTGTTTTCTTCCCTTTACATCCATAAGATATAGCAGTTAACAGGTGCAAAGGAAATATCTAAAGTGGCTAAATGCATCAAGTTAGATAAGTAATGAAGACAATTAACAAATCTGCTGTAAGGCCATGGTGGCAGGTCCTTGAATCAACCAGTCATGTTCACCACTGTCCCTTCCACACTTGCAGGCTTGTTAAAGTTGCAGCCTATAAAGGAAGGAAGATAATATTAAAAATAACAATACCAAAAAAGCATCAATACATGTATGTGAGAATGAAAAGACAACTGTGTTAACACTTTGGTGGATTTTGCACAGATATCATTGCATTTCTTGGAAAAAAAAAAAAAACTTAGACAGCAGAAAGAGAAATGCTTTTCTGACATCGCGGGTGAAATGGAGAGGTGAAAGAGAGGATATGGCGCATGGTGTGAGGATAATTAGCTGACATTTTGGGAAGCTGCGTGAGAATGTCAAATGTCACAGCAACAGCGTGACAAAGACATATGAGCCAATAAGCAAGCCAGAAACACTAGTTTGTGTGTGTGTGTGTGTGTGTGTGTGTGTGTGTGTTGTGACAGCGAAGTGGAGAGAGGTAAAAGCATTGTGGACTCAGAGGGGGGCTGATGGAAAGATGTTGTAAGATGGAGTACTGATGTGAGGGGAAAGGTGCACACACAGAAAGATAAAAGTAGACAACTGAATAAGCTGCCCCTGGGTGTGTTTCCTACTTGTAGAAGGTCCACTTAAGACGTCTGCTTCTGCAGCATCTGAGGAGCCAAAGGAACAAGAAGATTTCCCTCAGGCATTCCAAGAAGACTTCTTCTTTGACTGGTAAACTTTGTAACTGACTTAAATTAGTAAACCTATTACTTAATGATAATAATGATACAGTAACTTTGTTTGAGCATGCTCACAAACCCTTTGCATAATAACAAGAATAAAGCGTTAAAAAAAAGGACACCTGATAATATATAAATATACAGTATAAACTAATACAAGAAAAGCATAGCAGGCAGACTCTATAGCAGTAAAGTACCTCTTTTCAGCCTCCTCCTGGCAAGTTTGATCTGATCTTGAAGGATCTGAACCCAGTCTCGTGGCCCAGGCAACTTCTCTATTCTGTGTTCAGTGCAGTATTTCTCTGTAAACACTGGATACAGTTCATACAACTAAATTAATGTTTTGCCAAAATACTGCGACACGATTGTTGTACAGGGCTACAAAGAGACTGATTAAATTTTTCTATCTTTCTCTCGCCTACCTTTAATGGCACCCACAATGTTTTGGTCCAAGCCCTTACGGTTATCATTGAGTCCTCTCTTTCTTTTACCATTTGGCAAGGAGTTAGCCAGGGTTGCATCGTCAAAGAAGGCACACACCTAAACATATAGTAACTCCATGGTAAAACATCGCAAAGCCTTTAGTGAATTTATCTTGTTATTACAGTGAATTGTTAGAAATGATCCTGTAAAATAAAATGCAAATATATTGTGAGGCAACATGAATGTAGTGTAATTAAAGGGACAAAGAATTGGCTCTTAAATTTGTAGATGCACACCAGTTTGCGGAACAGCAGGCTCCCCGAGCGTGTATAGTTGACGAGAATGGAGTCTAGCTGAGCCTTTGAGATAAACACGTCATAATCCTCTGCAAGACGCACATCAGACTGAAAAGGAATCAAATAACACATAGTATGAACTGTGATGTATCATAGGTAAAATGATAAATCAACACATAACAAAATTAATCCGTTTTTAGAAGGAAAAAGAAAAAAAACTCTTCAACAGAAATCATTACAATGAGTGCCATGCCCTGCTAAGTCATAATGTTGTTGTAGACGACATTGCGATATAAAACAAGAGGATGATCATGCAAATCTTTTTTTCTCATACATTTCAAAAACTATGATTTGAGTAAGAGAGTCTAGGAGGTCAGGGGACACAAAGGTTGTCCTTAGCAAAAAATCATGCAACTTGACAATGGCTCTTGATATATACAATGATGTCAATTTTTAAATCTCTTAAATGGAGTCAAGATTTCTAAAGAGAGAACTTTCTACAATAGAAATAGAAACCTTTTTTTATTTCTGTATCTTCATAAGAATTTGGATAAACATTAACCCTGTGTCTTTCTGCACCTGTAAATTCTATGATTTTTAAAGATGTAAAGTATGTTGGGCTGAGTAAAAAATTTTTTAAAAAGTATTAGATTTATTATCAGTGTAAATACAGTAAATGCACACATTTAAACACCTTTTGAGAATCAATTCAAAGACAGATTGAGTTCAAATTCACAAGTACTGTTTCTATGGGAGAGAGTGTAATACACTCAAATCATAAATCAGAGCTATGAATTAAGCACAGAAAACACACATGAGCACATACAGTATACATGCATGTACTCTAACATGACGTAAGTCATTACCTCTAATGACTGAGGTTCTCTTAATTGGCTCAGGAGAGGACTGTGCGTGTTGTTGACAGTTACTGGATTATTCTGAGGTGGCAGCGCAGAAACCTCAGAGGAGGCGGGGCGACTGTTGGCTGTGGATGAGTGTTCAGGTGCAGGTGCAACTATAAGTGGTGATGCCTCCAGAGGGGTAAGAGCAGCTCTTCTGGCACTAGACACCATCAGTGGGGCCACTTTATAGATTGGCCTCCTCTTGCGGGTCCTACGACGAGGAGCGGGTCCTGGACCAAGACGAGGTTGGCATGGTGATGCTGTCTGTTCCTGCCTTTCCAAGGACGCTAGAAAAAGACATAAAACATTGTATTTCCTCCCTCTCAGTTTCGATCTCACATTGCATATCTGTGCTCATCCACTGACCTTTTTGAGTCTGCATCAGTCTCCTCATGGCACGCAGTTCCTGCAAAATAGCCTGCAAGGTGCCCTTACAGTTGCACATACAGCAGGGGGTTTCTGGCACTGCAGGAGGTACTACATCTGCTGTAAAGTAAATGGCGTGTTGGTTAGTGATTGTTGCATACTCGGACGGGCACGACGTGCTTTCATACCATCTCTCTGACGGCAAAGTGTGCACTGTATATGTGTACATAAGTTTTTGAATGTCTTGTATGGACAAACTTGACAGGAACACCTCTAAGTGTCTGCGTAACACATAAATACCTCAACAACAAAACACTTGTCTGGAGTTCAGCACTAGACATGATCTCCTCTCTATTTTATGAAAATATTTTTTCAAGTCCTCTTCACACATGCTTGGGTACTCTACCGTTAGCTTGATTCACTTTGATTAAATCCTTTGTGTTGTTAAGGATCCTCAGGGCTTTAGAGCGGGTGCTGTACTGGCCACAGCCTGGACCGTTGGGGATGGGGGTGGATATGGAGGAAGGTGAAGGCCCTGGGTCCCCTGCAGAGTTCCAGCTGTTGCTTTGGTGGTCCTCTGATACAAGAGACAAAGGTGCAGGCTGATGTAACCAGGCCAGGCGCCTATCTTGGGGCTCCTTTGTTAAGCTGTCCTGCTCTGTTCCCACACGCTGATATACCCTGCTGGTCTTATCACTCAGAAGCCTCATCATTCCTGTGATTTGTCTCTTGATCTCCATCCCCTCGTCCCCCAGCCAAACTACTTTTAGAGAGAAGGGTGTTAGTGGACTTAGCGAGATCTGCTATGTTATATCAGAAATGAATCCTTACAGTGGCACATACCATCAGGCACAGCAGCATCCTTAGGCTCTCCATTGGCATCCTTACAGCTGGAATTCATCATATATGAAGGGTCATAATCTGCATGTAAAACAGCAAGGTTTTTGTCACAAAATTGTAGTATAACAATTAAATACAAGCTCTATCTCACCATAAAACCTATTTGGTCGATGATTGCAAGAATGGTAGTTCGGCCTTTTGCATAAGGCTCGTGCAGGCTGAAAGGGACTGTGATGCCCCCCCCCTCCCCAATCCCACACCACCTGTAGGTGGTATGAAGTAGTGTAGTCAAGAGAGGTGGCCTGGAGCTTACGGCTTCAGCAAAAAGTGAACAATGTAAACTGCATATTCTGAACTGTGTGTTCAGAATGCGCAGCATATTGTCATATTTTGAACTAGTTGATGACTTGATTCATTCTTAAAAATCTCATGTCTCAATGAGCTATGCTGAGACAGATCTCCAGGAAGGTTTTTTTTTTTTTTTTTTTTTTTTTACGTGTAAGACTTGAATCATTAGAGTTAGCTGTTGGTTAAAATCGAGGAACAGACTACGGGCATTGTCGTGGCCATCGCTTTTGTTTATAGAGTCGTCTCTGCTGGCACACAGCGCCAGACAAACACCCAGACACAGACGCGCGTCTTGCAAGGTCTTGCATCCATTCAGCAGCCTACCTTCATCCGTGACCAGTTTGAAGCTCTGTGACTTCCTTCTCCTCTTCCTTTCCCCAAACTCCATCTTCGGGGGGGGAGATTATTCGGCAGCCTAAGTCGTGCAGTCGAAATTTGCTCTTCAGAAAGACGAAATCAGTGACTAGGATACACTGAGCGGAACCACTGTCCGTCTGCCTTATTAATCAGTTAAATTTCTCCCCTGGCTGCGCTACGGATCCTGTCATCGGCAGATTTCCACCGTCTAATGGTTAAACTGACCAGATAAATGCTATTCTATGGTCCATTCCCGTTCCCAACGTGACGCTGGTTCTTCCCTTGCGCCATGTAAATAAATTAATGACTTTAATATTAAAAATCGTCACATATCCCTTTGCGCCACCTGATGGTAACGCTGTCATCTAAAAGGTCGAGTCAGACATTTGCCACTGTAGCGTCCAGACAATGGACTGGCATTTGCGCAAAAGCAATAATGAGACCAGACGCCAAACATCAACTTTTTTCTAGATTCTCAAATTATTATCGCGTGAAAACTGTTAATAGTGTCTTTATTGTTGTAACTCGTTTTGCGACTAGTTTTATAGGTTAAATAACAATTCAGTGGCGAAACGTTTACACATCTAATGTTTGACTGAAGGGAGAGGCAGATGAATGAAACTGGTTGGCGAGTTGGTTGTCCAGGTGTTATTGTGACGTTTGAAATATCAAATATAAACAATATAAATCCATAAATAAATCCATATTTCACAATTCCTAATGTATGCAGTGGATCTCCGTATCTATCTGACATGTAGCACATCAAAGGGTGAGTTTGCCTCCCCACCAGTCATGACCTTGGTTCCTCCAATTGTATAAAGACACTTAACAGTCACTGGCAGAAAGTAGGAGGTGGTACTGAGTTACAAGTGCTGGCCAGTTGGTGTCACTTCTTTTTCCCATCATTTCCTTCATTCTCAAACCAAAACGATTTCAAAAAGTTCAAATCAAACCCTGCTCTTGGAATAAGAAAATGCTCATGGCATATTTTCTCCCATTTGATCACCTGTTAAACCTCAAATCTGCCGGCTTGCAGATGGGGCTGTGAATCGGAGAAGGGAAGTTGTTTGGTAGATAGTCATAGTATGGCTACAACACAGTGCCGTGAGTGAAACACGAGACGTTCAGGCTGCTAAAACTGGCATGAAAAAAAGTTTAAGACTGACCTGCAGCAAAAACCAGCAACACAAAAAATTCAGAACAGACAGAACACACATACACATACAAAAAAAAAAAAAAAAGTTAAGTCTGCTGAGCAGTTGCGGACTCAGGCAGTCTGAGGGGTAGGGATGAAAAAATATAAAGGGCACCTGATACATTCAATGAACCCCCATCAGCAGAGAACAACAATGCATGTTTGGCGAAAAGAATGCATCCCCAATTAAGGTTAACATTTTTATAGGGTGATTCAGAATATAAGGAAAACCCCTCTGTACTCAGAAAGATTAACCTTTTAAACACTTATTGAATGCTAAATGTTTATTTTCTCAAACACATCTGGAGTAGAAGCATGGAACTAATTAGCCGTTCTGGGCAGTCTTGTCAGAGAAGGAAGCAGCAGGATTGGGGAAACCAAAGGAGAATCCCTCTTTTGGCCACGAGTTGGCCAGTGTTAATGACCTCATTATGGTCAGTGTGCGTGTCCCTCTCAAGGGACGGCAGCAGAGGATCTGAGGGCCTTCCTGCTCCACCTCTGTTTCTAAGCTGTGTCCTGATCAGCTTCACATAGGGGAATGTTCGCTCAACTGATGCAGTTGAGGCAATGGAACAATGTAAAGCACGGCTCCAAAAAGGGCACCCAATTCTGCACGTCAGAATGTTATCATGTTTTCTTGCTTGTGGGGGTAATTTACAGGGCACTATCATATCTATTTTATTTGAACATATTAAAATGTCCTGTTGCAGTAAGAAAAGAAAAGTGAAAATGTACTCGACATCTTTTAGAACTGTATTTAAATAATGTAATCACTTAAAACATTTTTCATGTTTTCCTCAAAGCCAAACACAATATGAGTAGGCGTTTATGAATGCCCATTTTGCTGTTCAGTACCCTAGCTATCACAACTTCATTGTTGACCTGCACCCTGCCCAAATAATATTTTATTTATTGCAGTAACTAAACCTATACTATCCAAAGAATAACACAAACAGTATTTTTGTTGTTTTATTATCCTCATAGGAGAGTGCTTCGTCTTGAAATCATAAGCTTTGATGTTGATGTCTATGTGACGTCTCTAAGAAAATGTTTAGGGTCAGTTAACCCACGTTACCTTGTATTTATTAATTTATGTATTTTTATTTTGAAACACAATCAATTAAACAGAAGAAGCCATTGAGGACTCTTATACTGAAATACAGTGATCGGGTGTTTGTAGGTTAACTTCCGGTTTAAGCGCTTCAGTGGTGGCGTCGTCGTCGTCACCCTAAATAAATTATTATTTATTGAAATAAACAAATAACGACGACTGTTACAGTTCAGAAATGGATATACTTAAAGCTGAAATCGCAAGGAAGAGGAAAATCCTCGAAGAAAAACAGCTTGTTGACGTGAGTTCCTGATTAAGTTGCTTGTTTTTTTTTAGCTTGGTAGCGCTATTGCTAATGTTGCCGAGCGCTAACTTAGTTGCGACAACGCTGGCGTTTGTACAGATGGGTGGACACAGTACTGACCCTCACGGACAATAAGAGATATAGCTAAGGTTAGTGTGTTACACATAGATGTGTAGCTGATGTATTGTAAGGTAAGCAAAAGTTAGTTAGCAAATACGTAGTGTAGCACTAACGTTTGCAGATTAACACCATGCAGGTTGACGATCGTTAATGGTAACATCAAATTAGCAATGCCTGCCCTCTGCAGGAACGCTTAAAATACCGAAACTTTATATGCCACACACTGAAAAACCTCGATTCAGTAAACTAAAGTAATTTATAATATAATCAGTGTGATGGAAAGAGTGGAAAAGATTTATGGCTGGGTGATGTCTGCGATGTTTCATTGTTCGCCAGTACAGATACAGTGTCATAGAAAACATCAGTCTTACTCCTGTTGTCAATATACCATGTCACTCTTTCAGTCTTCATTAAAGTTGGCTGTTAAATATAACATAACATATACATTGTAGACTTATTTAACTGTTCTCTCTTGACACCTCTAAATCATGCCCGCCTTCAATAACCTAAAGTTCTGAGATATTGCTTTGCTGAAAACGATTGGTTTTGTAATGTGAGAATGCCAGATGCATGCAGTTTGTTATCAAATTAAATTCAACACGGAGAAAAAGAGAAAAGTCCTGTTGAGTAAATTACTCGCCATTTTGTATTACAATATCAATATCATAGTAAAAGGAAGGAAACTGTTGCTATGGGATGCCGCTCCAGGCTTCACCACCAGCATGATCTTTTCATTGCGCTGTACATGGAGATTGAATTGAAGTGTAAATCAAGCTAATTGTCTTTCTGTTCCCAGGACTCGAAGAAATTCTTCAAAAGGGCTGATCTTGCACGCAAGGAACAAGAAGATTACTTCAGAAGATCTGGCTATAAGGTTGATGACCACTCTCAATCTCTCACTATCTCAAGCAGACACATCTAAATCAGTTAACTGCCTTTCTTCAGTTCAGTTTTATTTCATGTTTAGTATGGCAGTCTAATACTATAATTAATCATTTTTACCAGGAAACAAAATAAGGTCAGGCATTGATACTCAGGTGTACATTAGTGTTTGTATCTGTGTTTACTGTGGTGTTTTTCCCCAACCTGCCTCTGCTGCCTGCATCTGTAGGTTCAGAGAGAGACTCCCGAGAGCCAGGTACGGGATTGCACAGTGAAAGTAGCCGACAGGATGCATGATTAAAGGATAAAACACACTGTGTCCCAAAAGCTTCTGCTTCTTTGGCATCCTTTTTTTGATAGTTCACGAACTAAAGCCAGTGAGGATGAAAGCAGAAATAACAGGGTGGAGACAAGTTTATTTTCCAGTGCGGGTTGTTAGAAATAACCCCATGAGGGCTGGATGTTTTGGTGCAAGATGCTGACATAAACTCAGTTCAGTCAGACAACTCACCTAGAATATAAACATACACTCATTTGATATCAAGCGTACCAGAATGGAAATTTTCACCAGGTCTCTGTTTACTGTACTTGATAAATTTGGTCTGCTCTAGGTCATTTAGAAAAACAATTTTTAGCATCAAATGAATTTTTTTATTTCATCATACAAATATGTTGTCAGAGTTACATAGAGCATCTGAAAGTATGAATTTCTTCAAATTCACCTAGATTATATAATTTTTCTGAACCACCTCATGCTTACAAAACTCCACCATTGTCGAGTTTTATGCTTTTAGCTGTTTTATTTATATGTGCAGTAACCACTGTGACAGCTAGTCTATACGCTGGACTGGTTATGTGATACAAAATACTTAAAAGCTCAGCAACAGTCATTTGTCATAAAGCAAGGGAAAAAGGAAAGGAAGCCACAAAGCCAGAGTGGGACACAGCCATGGTGTGGATTTCAGCATGGATACTGAAATAAATAAATAACTGTTGTCAAGCTGTGCCTCTTATTTTGCACATAATCTGTGACAGCAGCTTTAATATTTTGACCAACTGTGTTTTCCCTGGTTTTGTGTCACTAGTTTGCATTGCCTTGTAACAGTTGCTCTTTGGAAAACTGCATTTCTGTTCTATTCTGTGCAAGACTTATAATGCCAGACTTATTAAGCTATGCTCTTTGCACAAATGCAGTATACTGTTTTTATTTGAGCCAGGGCCGTTGTTTGTTTAGAAGGCTTTTTGTCTTCAGTTTCTGTTTGTTCCTTTAGATTGTGCTGCTTAAACCACAATCTAAAAGTGCCAGGATGCATGTGCCTATGAAAGCATGATATAGTAGTATACTTTGAGTTTCTTTGTTGCAAAAAAAAAGGTTGAAAATGTTTTGCCTGTGTTTACGTTTTAGGTGGCGCGGCCGGCACTCAGATTTCACTAAATGAAAGTTATAAGATGAATGTAATATTCAGTATTCTTGCTTATTCGGTGATTTGTCTTTATGGAGGAGCTACAGGTAAGATAGGGATGTAAATGTATGTACAATTTATCATAGTGATACACATTGTCTTCAGGTCTGAGGTATCAGCTAAAGAAGACATTGCAGATGCTTTTCATAAAAATCCCAGTTGTATTAATTTCATTTGCATTTGCCCCAAAAGACAAATCTTATGATATTATCAAATTCTGGACCTTCATATTACCTCTACATCCCTCCAATAACTTCAGTATATCTCTGTTTCTTCCATGTTGCCCTGAAGATTGATAAGACAGAGGAAGATGAGCCATCCACCTCAGCTAATCCAGTGTTAGAACTTGAACTAACAGAAGAGAAGCTGCCAATGACACTGTCACGGCAGGAGGTGAGTCAGTATGTGATATCAGCACTTCCCTCTGAGTATTTTCTATTTCCATATTACATGTTAAATGTGTCTTTGGCTGTGTTTATGTAGGTAATTCGACGGCTTAGAGAGCGAGGGGAACCAATCCGATTGTTTGGAGAGTCTGACTATGATGCCTTCCAGAGACTCAGGAAGATTGAAATTCTGACCCCAGAAGTAAACAAGGTAGGAGGGAGGCCCTCTGTGGGTGGAACCCATTATCCAGATCCAGACAGAAATTCACACTGAAGCCTCTACTTTGGAAAGTTGCATATCACTACCATTAACACCTTTCTGATAATAAGCCTTGAACAAACGTACCTTAAGCATTACCTTTCTATAAACTGTCAACTTACAGAATTATCCAAAGCAGGTTTGATATTGTTTTGTTCAGCAAAGCTGTCGACAAGTGCTGTGAAGTAGTGAAGCTGAGTTTAATTTGAACACCAGAGTTATTCGCATGTTCATGAGTGAATAAAGGTGGAAGCTGATAGGGCTGCTTTTTCGTCATGTGATTTTTAAAAATGGGTTTATTGTCCCAAATTTTATGCACAGTATGCTGATTTACACTCTTAAATTTGTGGTCCTAATATTTGCCGCTGCCTGTGTGTCTAGGGCTTGAGGAACGACCTGAAAGCAGCCATGGACAAGATCGACCAGCAGTACCTGAATGAGATTGTTGGAGGAACAGACTCAGGAGAAGTGGACACACAGCACGACCTGAAAGTGCATGAAGAAAACACCACTATAGAAGAACTGGAGGTACATTGCCCAGTGTACTGTGGCGGGGAGGGGGAATGGGTCCCCAGTTGTTAAATAGTTTTGTTTCAGTCAGGTCAAGCTATGAGCAATTTGTGTAATGACTACTTTTGTGCTCTTAAGGTATCACACACTGGGGTACAAAATTTGATGAACTGTTAATTGAATCACCTGTTACTTTTAAATATCCCCTTACAAGCTTTTGTCAGTCAAGGTTATGGTTGATTTTGTCTCTAATATTGAAATTCTCCTCCAGGCTCTTGGTAAAACCCTGGGCACAGGAGATGATGATGGAGACCAGGATGTTATTGACAAGTTTTTGAGGGTAAGACAAGAAAATCATGCTCTACCTTTGGTCTAGAGGGAGCTGTTGGATAAAAAATGTTTACATCACTAATGTGGCTGCTAAGCATGTTGTTGTTCTTTATTGATTTATAGTATTGATTTCCATTGTTGTTAAAGAAATTAATTGTTGTTAGATAGATAGATGAAGAAATATGAAATTATTGTTATTTTGATGATGGGACATTTTTTTTAATGTATTTTAATGCTACCAGTCAAGAACAAATAATCGTAATCTTGTCTTGTGTCTGTCACTGTTGAAATTCTTGATAATATTTTGTTCATAACCACATTTCCTGTTGTATTCTAGTTTCTTCTTGGTGTTTGGGCCAAGGATTTGAACAGCCGAGAGGACCACGTGAAGCGCGGTGTTCAGGGCAAGCTGGCCAGTGCAACACACTCACAGACTGAGTCTTACCTGAAACCCCTCTTCAGGAAGCTCAGGAAGAAGGTAACATTTGTGGAGAGTAAAACAAGCTGCAAGATGTGGTTTTTGTGGTGTGAATGTTTCATTTCTAATAGTTTTAATTTCTCTATTATCTCTTTCAGAGCTTACCAGCTGACATCAAAGAGTCAATCACAGACATTATTAAATTCATGTTGGAGAGAGAATATGTCAAGGTTTGTCAAGATCCAAAAACAGTTTGTTTGTTTTTTAAACTGTTTTTTTTTTAAATCCTGTAGTCCGTTTATCATTAGAAAACTACTGCTACATGTTTTAATGAATTTGCTTCTTTTTTCTAGGCAAATGATGCCTATCTGCAGATGGCCATTGGAAATGCTCCTTGGCCCATCGGTGTGACCATGGTGGGTATCCATGCCCGTACTGGGCGAGAAAAGATTTTCTCCAAACATGTGGCGCATGTGCTCAACGATGAGACGCAAAGAAAATACATTCAGGTGAGACCCTGACATTAATCGCTACAAATGGCATCTAAATCCTTATTAGGATGGGATTTGTTTTCAGGACAGTGACTCTCATCAACCTTCATAAGATCAAATACATTTGTTGCTGAGGTTTATGCACAAGATCAGGATTGAGGTTAGTGGCTGGTCAAATACAGTAGTTTCTAAAAGTCAACAGATTCAGTTATATATCATTTTGCACATCAGTATATCTCCTGAAACGCTTTAATCATGACATACACATTAACAAATGTTAAAATGTTTTAATAAAGGCCTGTGGTCTAACAATTGCCTAGATACTGCATGTTGCTAGGAGTTTAGGAAATGAAGTCTCTGTGTTTGTCAATGTTTACACCTCTGCCACCAACAATTTAGCAACATTTGATGAATTGACATAATTACATCATCCTATCCCCATCTGTAAGAAGAATTATACTAAAAAATGGATTTAGTTGACCATCTTTTACACTTTTCAATGACAGCTGAATTTGTTTGCCTTGTTTTTATTTTTCTTACTACAGGGACTGAAGAGGCTAATGACTATCTGCCAGAAACACTTCTCAACGGATCCATCAAAGTGTGTGGAGTACAATGCTCTGTAACTTGTAATTTTACTGTAACGTATGTCAGGTCTATCTTATCACTATCCAAAATGGGAATTTTTCACGGCAGCTCTGTCATGGGTTCTGGCCTGACTGAGGTGTGGTTGTGGCAGAAATTTCTCAAAATCTTGTAAACCAGAGGCCTTCAAGTACTTAAGCATTTCACAGGGAAAATGCATAATTGTAACAGAATTGGCGTAAGATTTATGCTAGTTTATAAATCTAATGAAAATATCTCAGATTTAGCTGGAGAACACTCAACAGCCCTTGCGTCTTAATAGACTTGTCCTTGTGAATTACTGGGAAAGCCAGTGCACCTGTCATGCCATTAATAGTCACAAGTCTTCAGTCCTTCTGAGAACATGTATGTTTATGGATGCTCTGAAGAGTCAAAACCATTTCTGAAGGAATATTAAAAAGTAAAAGGGTTTAATTTTATTTACTGCTTTTGTTCTAGGCTGTAAAAATATATTCATTTTAATATTGGCTCACCTAAGTTTTTCAAAGATTTATTTTCATGATGTGGCAAGCAAAGTGTCATTTGCCAAGAAGATCCAGTAGTGTAAGTTTTATTACGCCTGAGATATTACAGTTCTTAACACTTTACTGGCATGCTATAACCTCTACAGTCATTTTTCTGTGCATGTTTGAGTTGTAATGTTTTCAGCAGATAATGAAACCAATCAGTGTGTCTCCGTACAATCTCAGTGAGAAAATAAAGTGTTGTTTTATAATAACAGCAGCAATCCTGATGATAATTAATTCTTATGCAGTGTGAAAAGTTCATTTTCCTTTTCAATATAAACTTTGTTCCATAATTGTCAAGATTTGCTCTCGTCCTCTGCAGCTGGACTGCTGAATGGGACTATTTTTAGCCACCTTTAGTTGTTTTTTTTAGAAAATGTGTCTAAAGGGAAACTGTTTCTAATAAAAGACTCTCCTCCGTAAATGTGCCATGACACGCTTCAGTGAAATGTCTGATTGCCCACTGTGTGACTTACGAATTCATTAAGAACATACTAGTCAGATGAAAATAGACAATTAAGGAATCATTGTGCTATTATGTGCTCTACTGGACGGCAATTCAATAACAACTAGATTTTCAGCAACTGATTGCTGATGGAAACCTTCCAGTAGTTTGCTAAGATAGTAACATCCAGCGTCATACACTGACCTTGCTATACTGAGTAACCATGGTGATCCGAGCTGTTCCTTGTTGTCATAGCTTGTTCTTGGCTGCCTGAGCCCATGTGACCACAGTTTCAGCCTCAGCTATGAACACGTCACTACTTGGGACTCAGCTGGACAGGTTGACGGTTGGCAGTGGAAACACAGTGAACTACTGCTGGATTTTCCATTTGAAATCACCTGATCAGAAATCAGTCCCCCCACAGATGCACTTCTCTGTCTGTCCTTGAGCTAAAGTGAGCTAAATATTTTGGCTTTTGTCCAGTCTAATCTGTTGTGTCACTGTCAGCCATGAAGTTTGAAAGTCCAAAGTGTTTGTAGTTCATCCTAAATGAACAAAAGACTTCCTTATGTGTTTTCATACCGGGGGGGTGAGTTCTGTTATCTTTCAGAGCACCGGTATGTCCAGCAGAAAGGAAATTTATTTTAGGTGGACATCCCAGAGATTAAAAAGGAGCTAAATTATATTTCTGAACATAATAAAACTACAAAATTCCCACTGAGATCATTACAGTTACTCAGGTGCACAGTAGAACAGTTTGAACCATCAGCACATACGTGTTTGGTGAGACAGAGCATCAGAAACCCATTGTAGTACTTAGGTAGATGTCAGACTGATCACATCAAAACACACGCTGACACAGTGGGTGTCAAGGATGACATGTCTGGCTAGGAGCAAGCAAATGGTGGAGAAATTGTGCAGGAAGGCTGTTTAGGGTGAGCCAATGAAATGGCTTGCTGAGAAGAAAACAGGACTGTGAAGGCATTGCATTTCTGGATACGCTGCAGTTTTCGGATGTGTAAGGTAACAGTGTTACTGTACGTTTCCCCTGTTTTCATTCTGTACTGTCTGACCAGTGTGTTTTGGGTGTTTGCTGGAATGCTGCATGTGGCTGCTTCTTGCTCCTAGCGTTGGTATATTTGGTACCAGATTTGCTGGTGTGTTTCTGTGACACTCTCTGCCCTCTGTGAATTTCTATGTTCAAACTCAAAACAATTCTCTGCTTCATGTTAAGTTGCTGTCTCTGTCTGTTGATTGTCCTCTTTATTTCATTTCAGCCCTTTCCAATCCATTCAAAGATGTTGTAAAGACTGCAAACAAAATATGTGGCCTCATCCCATTCTCTTGGCAGTTACCCTGGATGAGGATAGGTTTAATACCGCCTGAACTCCCTGACAACAATGAGGGTTTGTATTCATTATGTGGGGGCCTAACTTTTTTTCTCTCTAATGACCTCAGATCTATGCACAGCCCCATTACTGGCTGTAAGATGGGGGCAAGCTGATAAAAACCTGCTCCCTGTGCTCCTTTTGTTCAGGCGTTGGATTGTGTCAGAGCAGGACGTGTGAGGGATCCACTCAGTGTCATTAACACATTCAAATCCTGAAGCTTCATGGAGGGATTATCTCCATAGCCCCTGTGTAACTGCATATATTAGCACGCTAATGTGGAAATCAAACCAAAAGTGTTGCTTAGATGCTTAATTGTTTTCTAGTGTATTATTTCACAGCAAATTATGTCTGGAAGTACTTGAGGTAGGTGAGATACACTTCAAATAATCTGACTGTAGATAAAAATCTACCCATAAACATATAAAAACATTACTTAAGCAGGTTATAGATTTTTCATGCATGCAGAATAAGTGGACGTTGAAGTGGGCCAGATCTTTACCAAGCCGCGCTTTCAACTCATTCAGCATAAAGATAAAGGCAACAGTTTATTTCCATAAAGGGATCACGGGAGCACCATCATGGAATATTTCAGCTCATCATTTTGTTTCCAGGTGACCACTCTCCATCAATTTTCATGAAAATGCCTCGTCTGTGGTTGCTTGCAGGACTTAACTGTAATTAGAGCCGCATTTCTCTTTTCACCTGGACTGGCTCGATAGTATGATCGTTGCCAGGCACCTGAGCAGAGGTGGAAACCAATTACCGGCGGAGGCATAGTGTATCACACCAGTGTCTCCCTCTCTCTCGCTGTGTGTGTGTGTGTTTGTCTTTATCTCCTCACTTTCTCTCTGGATCCCTTGCAATTTAAATGGATTCATGGATTCATGCACTTTTCTTTCGTAGTCATAGACACAGAGGCAAATGCGCCATATGAAACCTCCCCGTCCGTCTCCTGTGAAGACTTTGGCATATATCAGGAGTCACTTGGGTAAACTGATGTCATCACCACATTCAAAGTGCTCATTTTATTAGCAGGACTCGAATTGGGCTTAAAGGTCAGAGCGCTGAAATGCTGAATCGTGTTTCGAATGTGATGTATTGGAGGCCCTAAGGAGTGGCAGCAGAGAGGATAAAAATCATGGGGAATTTCAACGAGAGAATAAGACACCAAATGTTGTTCATAGGTAACAAAATATTCATTCATTTATTCAGCTCCTTTATTTGTTATTTCTTTTTGAGGTTTGTAGAAAGGGAGCCATACCACCATGGGTAGGAGAGGTTTGGCGTGGTCACTTGTCCATAACAGTCCAGAAACAGATATATATATTTAAAAAGACATATAAAATAAAGGGAAATGTGAAAAAATAAAATAATAAGAACTGATCATCATCTCTGTCCTGCTCTACTTTTCTTTGTGCCACTGCGATCCACTTTCAGCTGCAGCACTTCAGAGCTGTGTCCTTTCATGGAAATTGGCCTTGTCCTCTGAGGAGTCATCATCATGGTGAAGTGTCTTCATGGCCACTGCCTCCTTCTCTTTCAGAGAGGAGATGAGCGGGAAGGGAAAGGAAATCCTCCTGTAATAGAAATGCTCCATTGAAACTGAAGCGCATGGCCCAGAGGGATAAAGGAGAGGTTATGTGATGCTTCTAACAAGCAGATATGATTTGCAGAGGCATTCACCAGTATCTCCTGTCCTCTGGCTTTTTTTTTTATTTTTTATTATTCTTTTGCCTGCAGCTTGGGAGTGACTCTGTCAACTCTCCTATCAGATTTGTCAGCTTCGGCCTTGGGCAACACTTGTCTTCCCATCCCGAACGGAACACTGTTGTTGGGGAATAGCAGTAGATGTCTCTAAACTTTGTAATCAGCCCTCTGGGATTACGCAGTAGTTTTGCTGTGGTGCTGGCTTAGTGTGTGTGTGTGTGTGTGTGTGTGTGTGTGAGAGAGAGAGAGAGAGAGAGAGAGAGAGAGAGAGAAGGAGGGGGGGAGGAGAATCGACTTCTCTTGTTTTAGCAACAGTAAATCAATAGTTTCTCATAGTAAAACCAAAGCACACTGTCCAGCCCCTACAGTTTGGTTTTAAGCTTTTTTGGGGGGGGGGTTAGAGAACGAGAATCACATGCCTACGTCTAGTTCTCCACTCACTTTCTCAAGTCCTGGCACTTTGAGAAATATGACTGTTTAAAACCTTTAGGCGTGGACTGCTGGTACGTGTTTAAACTTGTCATTTTGTGCAGACGCTCTCTGGGCGCACACCATAGGGCACACACCTCACTCCAGGCTAGACTAGAGAGAGAGAGAGAGGGGGAGAGAGGGGGAGTCCAGCGTGCTGCAACAACTCAGCTGGCAGAGGAGGGAGAGGACGCATGTGGCAAGTCTCGGCTGGTTTGCCTGTGTCTGTGCGTGGATGTAAATCCCGCTGCTCTCTTTTTCAGCGAACGCGCGGATGATGAGCGGACGTTGGGCTGATCGATAAGGGGGGAAACGGCTCCTGGCAAGCGTCGCTCGGGAACACGCATCACTGTGTCGTTTGCGGCTCGAGGTATGGACGGGTTGCAGGCAGAAAACGCCGGAGTTGGAGGCATCGGGGACAACGCGGAGGAAAAGTATCGCGCCCTGGCCTATGACACTGCCCTGAGCACTTTGGTGGCTGTGGCTGTGTATGTGGTGGTGAAAGTGAGCCTGGACGGCATCAGACAGTGGCGGGCCAGAATCTCGGTGCTCATCGTGGGTTCGGGACCCGTGGGGCTGGCGGCCGCGCTGGTCGCTGTCCGCTCCGGGAAGGTGCTGAAATTGACCGTGCTGGATGAGAGGTACCGGACCGCCCTGCTCTGCCGGCCCCAGCAGATCGCCCTGGATCCCCGCAGTGTGAAGTTTCTGCTGGGACTCGGGGTTGACTTTGATAACATGGAGGGCTGCTGGCACAACGAGCATTTCTTCACCCGGATAGGCGTGTTTCAGGAGTACCTGCTGAGCATCCTGGAGCAGAAGAAACAGAGGGTGGACGTCAAGGTGCAGCTGGGAACCAAGGTAGAGCCTCTTCACTGATTTCAACTCACAGTTATGAATCATCTACTGGTCTGTATGTAACATCTGCTACACTAGCACCTCAATGTTTTTATAGGTCTATAATACTGGAAAGGTGGGGCTTCATACTCAAAATAATCCTCGTGTTCTACTCTCACAACTAGGCTGTAAATCCTCTGATACACAACTTAAATTCCCCCTTTAAATTTGAAATTCTCTTGCAAAGGTATCAATAATGCATAGAAGCCCCTGATCTGGAAATAATGCTTGATGACTTTGTAGGGAGGAGAGAGACTCACACTACCTCATCTTGTAATGCCCGTGCCTTCATAATCTGTCAAAACCTGGTCCTCCCTAAATTGCAGTGGTCAGAGAAAAGAGGATGTGGCACCTCCACCCGGGCAGGGGTCTGATAGCTATCAGCCGTGATGGTGACAGAGATGCCTCTTCCTGTGTCCAATCAGAAGCCCCGGTGTCCTCGGGCTCCTGGGGGAACCTGAACAAAGCTGCTGTCTGAGACTGTAGCTCACGCCTTCCTTCACATTTAAAGAGCCCTTTTTATTATTATTATTTTTTTTGTGTGTGTGTTTGTGTTGCACTCAACGCAGAATTGTATTCAGTTTTCATTGTTCATTCTCCAGGAGCAATCCACTTAACGTTTGACTTTCTGTAGATCTATTTTCTCATTTAGGCAACAGACCTACTGTAGATACACTATTCTACAATTCTCCCAAAGCTTCTCCTCACACAACATTGTATTACATCAGCCTGTAAGCGGGCTCATCGGTTAAAATAATCTGTTACGTAAGCTGACCTCAAACTTGAGTAGAATCCTTGCCACAGTTTTTAGGCCAGTGGGAAGTAAAAGACAGAATTATAGTAAACAAATTCCAATCCTAGCACATTATAGCATCAAAATACAAATGGACTTTGAAATGTAATCCCATTTGAATTCAAAGGGATTTAATTCTGACTTTCAGCAATGGATTTTTTTAAGGGTATCCCCAAGCCAAATGCATACTAAAGGAAATGTTACAGTGTGTACTGGCACCTGATTTTACAACACAGCATCAGATACAGGACTAATTTTGATCGTAGCATGATGATGAAATACCAAATGTTGTCCCTCTCTTTTAAAAAAAGTTATGTTTTTTTGTCCAGCCCTCACTGTGGACACCCGCACCATGAGAACAATAAGATCATGGCAACCCCCCCACCCCCCCCAGCCGGACCTCGATCTAGGACAAAGAAATAACCTACTAACATAAAAACAATGACTAAATGTTTAGTAAATATTTGTGTCATGGCTGGAAACTAGAGCCTAGACTTTTTTATTACTGCTCCACTGAACCAGAGTGTCACTGTGGACATTGTGACAGTGCTTTTATTGCACTGTTTTTTTGCCTGCCATTCACTGAACAGTAGAAAACACAACTATCCTGGTTGTACATTTGTATGTTGCTGCTCGTCTCTGGCTCTGGGCCTCAGCTTTTCTTTCCTCCTCAGCTCCAGTGTCATTCCTGTTAGCTGCAGCTGTCCTCCGTGCTAGCCAATGACTCACCAAACTTTGTGAGATGGAAGACAAGGTCAAGAGGGTCTTCGATCACAACAAACTTCAGTTTCGTTTAGAGTTACTGCCAAGTTCTCCATTTCCTTTTGATTAGAAGGGACACTGTGTTTGATGACTTATTTTTTTTTACCCTCGTAGCCTGTCAATGCTTCAAAGGTCTAAGAATGAAAAAGGGGTCTTTTAAATCAATAAATAGATTAAACATAGATCTCTTAGGCTCTGTGCCATTATAAACCCTGTAAGAACCTTTAATTCTTCCTTTCGGCCTGTCAGTCTTTCCCCATCTCATTTGTCCCGCTCTTTCTCGTCCTTTACAAAGGCACGTACCTGGTGTTTTACTGCGGTTCAACGATGCATACACAGGCATAATAATAAATCTCTTTGAGAGATGTACTGTTGCCAAGACAAGCACAGTGTCTAGAGTCCATTTTAATGGCTTTTATGGGTATATTAGACTACAACCCACCTGAATCTCAGATTAATAGGCAGTGGCAGAAAAAGAAATCAAATCTTTTGGTTACATAAAAATTGTAATAATAAAAAATGTATCTGATAGAAACTCTAAAAGTATTAGCAGTACGATTTATATCAAATAAAATAAAAAGTGAAAGTAGTTATATTTTCAGAACTTTTAAATATTGATGCTCTAACCTGTAGAGCTGAAACAATGAATCAATTAGTTGACTGAAAGAAAATGAATCAGAAATTATTTTGACAGTCGAATAATCCTTTAAGTAATTTTTTTTTCTTTTAAAAATGCCAACCTCCCAGTTCCAGCTTCTCAGTTGTTAGGATTTTCTGATTTTCTTTGTCTTACATGACAGTAAACGTATATTTTTGGGTTTTAGACTTTTAGTTGGGCAAAACAAACTGGGCTTTAGCATACGATGACAGGCAATTTTCTCTTTTTTTTTTTTTACATGTTGTAGACCAAATGATTAAGCAGTTGGAAAATCATGCTTAGTTACATCCTTCGCAACCTGTAAAAAGTCTTTTAAACTTGCCGGTGTTCTAACTGGCCTAAACATGCTAGCATAAAAACACTGAATATAGCTTAATAATGTATATTGTATGAGCTTCTTGAATGTTTTGCGAGCCTGATTTTACAAAATATTTAATAGCTATACCCGCAACTGAAGTGAGGTGGAAAATCAATAATTACCGCTTCTGCTTCAGCACAGTAAATATGTGTTGTTACTTTCACCCTCTGAAAACAGGTTGACCTCTTTTCGATATGAAACTATGCAAATTAGCTTCACACACTGCACATGACATTCAAGGGAAAAAAAATCTTGTTTTCTGTTTTTCTCTTGTTTTAGTTCACAGAGGAGTACTTGCGCCGCATCCCACACAATGACTGGCCGAGTGTGATTGTGGTGGCTGACGGGTCATGTGGCGAGTCCTGTTCGGTGCTGGGCATCAGCTCTGACTACACTGTGGAGTCCTGCCATGCCTATGGAGCTAATGCAACTATAGAGAGACTAGACCAGAGACAGGTCAGCTTACAGGCGCACACACACACACACACACACACACACACACACACACACACACACACACGCACACACACACGCACACATGAACATAGACGTACACTAATAGATGCATTCACTCATGTGCACACACTGAGGCAATAACCAAGTGGTTGCTATTTGTGTAAAGAATGAAGACAGTAGAAACAGGATATTGCAGTGAAGGCGATTTTATTTGGCCTCATAAAGCTGATTTGAGCAAACAGTAATGTGGACCTGCTAACAGCAGCTGTACACAATACCTGACTCTCATATAAACAGCCAGATTTCAGCAGACTGCCGGATCTTGTCATCATCAACACTGGCAGTGTTTTGATTTACTCATCGAATCTGATAAGAGCAGCTGTTATTCAGATGAAGGCAGGTGAAGGCCATGATAAAGCTTCCGATTCATTATGTCCCCCTGGACAGACTCATAATCTGTTCCCTGCCAGGTGAATATGAATCAAGATATCAAAACATCAGCTGCGATGTTTTTCACATAGTGCACCAAAGGTCACTTTTCTTTATATGGGCAGATGGTTCCTTGAATGATGACTCAGTGATGTTACCAAGACACCCGTAAAAGACTGACTAGATAAATATGGAACTTCCACAGAGTAATCACTTTTAAAAAGTCCCCCCAAAAATGATTTAATTCTTCCTTTCTTTGACTGTGTAATATTATATACATTTCAGATTAAGGCATAAAAACAGAAAATGAGCCAAGAAATATGTAATATTTGGAATATGGTGCAGCACAGGCAGCCAACCAGCCTTTGGGCATTTGTTCAAGCAGAAGCATTGGTGCTGACAGGCTGACAAACAAACATCACATCCCTGCTGGTCCACTGAGGTGGAGAAATTCAATGTGCAGACAAAATGATATTTACAGCAGTCGTCTGCTCCCCATCCTGTGCAGATCACCAGACATCAGACATTCACCATCACTGATACGATGCATACAGAGTGACTTGTCTAGATGAAAGGTTGCTCTTAGGGTTGTATACAGCGACAATCTGAACCACAGAGAAGATTCATTTGCAGAAACAAATAAACCAGTCTAGGTGAAAAGCTTCCAGGCTAATATCTGACTAATACTGAACACAAGCATATTCTCCCCTGCCATTTTATACCACCATAAACATTCATATTGCATTCTCTTTAGTGGCGGTGTGGCTCCCTTTTATTGGCCCCTTTTCTCCCTGGCTGCTTCCTCTAGTGATTGAATTTACCTCCCAGGATATGACCTGGTCGGCCCTACCATCCCTTCCATCCCCTCCCAGTCGCTGCTCTGTTCCCTCGCTATCTCCCTTGGCTGCACTAAATGCTGTTTCATCCCACTTGGCTGGTTCATGTCATTGAAAAGAAAATTGATCAATTCTGGCTTGAGGGAAAATAGGGAGACACTGCCAGATAGAACTACTGAATAAAAAAAAAAAAAGCCATTCTTAATCTCCACTCAAGCGACAACAGGCCCACAGGCAGAGATGGTGCTTAGATAATGTTCTTTGTCTCAGGGTGCATGTGTGTTATTAATTACACTTACTAAGCATATATATTGTTAGTGTCTAAATAATGATATCAAAAATGACACTAATCTCATTGCTGGTCCCAGAATTTTTTCTTATACCTGAAATGATTTGATCTAGTGTCTCTCCTGTCTTTCTCCCCTTTCCTTCCCTCTCTCTTTATTAACTTCAGGTACCCACTCCTGAGATCCGTGCCCACAGCCTGTACTTTGACCTGTCCGCTTACGGAGTGGAGGCCCTCCGAGAACACCGAAACCAATCGACCAAACCTGGTTTCCACCTGAAGATCTATGGCACCTTCAGAAACCGCTACATGGCCCTCATCTGCCCCACCTCTGACAGCAAGATGGTTCGCTTCCTCAGGCACACGGCCAACTCCTCTGTGAGACTCTTGTCCCCTTTTAAAAAACCTTTTTTAAGAGCTTTTGTTTGATGCTCGCTAATGTGGATAAGGACTCTAGGTGGGAAGGATATGTAGCTGTATTTCCATGTTAATCCAAGTGGCCACAGTGCAGTGCTGCCTTGCAAGACTCCTTATTCATCCCCTTTCATTCAGCAAACGGCCTTTGACTGCAATATTGCGGGAGTCCATTAGTGTCTGTATGTGTTTGAGAATGAGTGTGTCAGAGCCAAAGGGGGCTGAATAAATGGGGAAAGGGTGTGTGTGTGTGTGTGTGTGTGTGTGTGTGTGTGTGTGTGTGTGTGTGTGTGTGTGTAGTGGCCATCTGTACCCTGCTGTTACACATCAGTGAATAAATGGAGAGCAGCATTTTTCCTTTCCTCTTCTCAACAACAGGCTGTGGGTACACCCATTGGGCAGTTGGTGTTTCATTTAAACTCTCTAGGTTTTCATGTCAAGTACTGCTCGGGTCATGTATAGCCTGTAGCCACAGCGTGTAATGTAGTACACACAGGTACATAGCAAGACCATCCTTGGAACGCTTGTTGCTATGTGGGTGGCCATTCAGATGCACTGTTACTTGGTAACAGATGACTGTGCAAGTATGGGTCGAAGAAGAGCACCGCTGAGCAGGGAGACAGAGCGAAAGAGCCAGAGAGAGGCTTGTCACTCAATACCCACAATTACTGAAGGATGATTGAGGAGGCACACAGCAATCTATGGACACATTTTCATCTTCAGTGTTCACACATCCACATTGAGTGATAACATTCTTTTGTGAGTCATCACATAAGGTAAATTATACAGTTACTTTGGCATACATAGAAGAAAAGGATGCAGCAAAGCATATTACTTTAGAGGTTTGACTTGGTCTTGACTTGGAGTACTATATTAAAAGACAAAGCTTAAATTAGAACTACAACTAATGTTTGTTTTCATTATTGATTAATCTGCTGATTATTGTCCAGACTATTCAATTAATTAAGTCATGTATGAAATGTCAAAAAATAGTGAAAATAGAACAAGAGGGCAAAAAAAAAAAAAAAAACATGCCCATCATGGTGTCTCAGAGCCCAGACTGACGTCTTCAAATTGCTTATTTCATCCAACCCACAGTTCAAAATCAAAAGATAGGCAATTTCATTTCATATATGACAAAGAGAAGCTGAAAATTGTCACATTTGAGAAGCGGGAGCCAGAGAAACTTTTGCATTTTGCTTGAAAATAAGTGATTTCTCACAATAGTTGTAGATAATGTTTCTGTTGATTGAAATTTCATTAGTCATCCTTCTGTTTTGTTTCAGCTCTAGTTTGCATTACTTGTGGAATCAGTCATGATGTGTGTTTTCATGTTTCTCATACCAATGTTGATATGAAAATGTATATGTAAAGTGACCAACTTCTCTTTAACATCAAGTTAAAATAAGCCTATATTTTTACACACTGTCACATAATTACAGTCACTAGTGTTCTCTGTATTTCATTCCATTGCAGGGTGGTGATCAGAGCCATCATACATGTGTGTAAATGTAGTTATGTGCATCATCTTGTCAATTTATGACAAGATGATGTCATGGTGATGTGGCCTTTAAACGGTGCAGTACACTATGAGAAAATGTCTCGTAACTTTTCCTGTTTTGCTGCCCAGATCATGAAGAACATTTTCCACCAGTCCTTTAATGCGTATAAGACGGACATAGAGCCTCGTCTCAGCGATGTGACGCTCCACCACATGCAGTGCAGCCGCCGTCTCTTTGAGATTCAGCTGTCACACAGACGCATCAGTGCTGCTTACATTGAAGGGGACAACGTGGCGGTCACTGTGGAGGGAGAGGCAGCGCGTGTCCTCAACTTTGACACAGGTACACGTCTATAAAATGCCAGTTATTGCATTGCTGAGAATAAGAAAATACAGTAGCGGATTTCGATATGAGCCATATGTAGCACATATTGCCACAAAACAGTAAGTAGCTGAAGGTGAGACATAACATCAGCGATCCCTATTAGCAGGAAAAGAGAGCCCTTTGAGTAAATGGAACAGAGTGAAAGCGAGACATGCAAAGAAAAAGAGATGCAAAGAGAGTATAAATCATTTTTTATGCATGCAGTGTGTGTGTGTGTGTGTGTGTGTGTGTGTGTGTGTGTGTTTGTGTGCTGATGGGTGTCTGACTCAGTACTGCTTTCAATGGTGTTTCGGCCAACGCTTATCTGGTTTTGTTTCCATGTTTCTCAATGTTTTTTTATGTGGCGCTGTATTCTTTTAATTTAGGCCATAACTATGACTTCAAGGCCACAGTTTAGTATTTGTCAGCAAAATGAGGAACAGTACCATAAATATGGGTTGTGCCTTACCGAGATAGATTTTATTTGATATGTTTATGGTGTCTGTGTTTTATTTCCTTTCCTTCCCTCTTCATCCTTCAGGTTGTGGGGTAAATCTAGGTATGCGTGGTCTGGAGTCAATGGGGACATTCATTTACCGAACAGCCACCGCTGTGGACCAGAATGATATTCTAGAGGCGCTGTCGGCTAAGATGCAGCACTCCAGACATGTGGCCGAGACCTTCAAGCAGACAGGCCTGGCTGAATCAATGTATGAATGACATAGGACGATGTCCAGGTGAATGCATAATGCCACCTAGTGGAAGGTGGTGGTGAATAATTTCTGTTTACAATGAATGTTTACAATGAATCACGAGTCTGATGCTGAACTAAACCACTAATGGTTACATACCGAACGGAGCTGAATGAGTGTCAGCTTCGAACAGATGGATAATGGATGTTAACATGTGCCAATAAGTCGTTGTGACGTACAGTGAGTAGATCTACTCTTAATGTATGGAGTGAGAATAACAATGACCACATTTTGTCTAGTATATTTTTTCTGATTTTCAGGTTACAAAGCTTGATGATACAGGGAACTGCTGCAGAAAGAGATAGACAGTATAATGTCTTACAGATGCCGTGAAACAATATACTCTGACTATTAATGCACTGCAGTTTGGATTAGGATTTCCCTGTAAAGTGTGAGAATGTAATCCAGTGAAATCTAGCTCTAAGAGACTACGAGTATTGGGATTAGATGAAAACTCTGTGATCTTTACCGTTTTCATCACTATCATCGTTAGGGAAAGAACTGACTTGATTTTCAAAATGGAGCTGATTGTGCTCTGTGCACAGCACATCATAGGCTAGAACTGAAAATGGTATAAAGCTATTATTGTCCATGATTCAACAAGGGCACACACGTGTAGAATCAGATGAAGTGAGGAGGCAGCTGCTCCAAAGTGTTATTATCAAGCCTTTTATCTTTGTGTTGGTTTGACAATGTGGTGGTAATTACGGTGATAACGTTGTGAGGTATTTGCTAAAGTTTCCTATTTTTGTGTACTGCCTTGTAAATTAAGGTGTTTGACATATTTTAAATATAGGGCACTATAACAATATTATGGGCAAACTGTATTATCACAAATTCATTTTGCTGGCATCAGTTTTTTTCTTTCCTTTTAATATTTTTGCTCCAGGTGATCTGAAAGGACTCGAGTATCATCCATCAATATATATTATTTTAGACGAAGGAGAGTACGCTGATAATAATGTACTGCTCCTGTTGAAGTGCAAATAAAGATGGTCATGCATCGATTTGGCAAGATTGATATGGATGGTCTTTACATGAAACTCTTTTGTTTGTTTAATCAGAGATTCAATTTAATAAAGTAAAAGCAACATAGAGTTAGATGCAAGTCAGGTCTATATAATGTATATCAAAACTGACTTTATAGTACAATTTTATGATTAAGCCAAATTTATCAATATATTAAATTTTGTCATTGGAAATAAAGATAAAATATAGACAGCCGGGAAAAAAAATTAAATTCTGACTTGTTCTATTCTGTCAATATGTAATTTCTCTGGAAATGTCAAGATTTTTACTATTATAACAGTTTTACAAGCTACTGTGTGAAAATTTTGGTTTGGTTTATCTGCGAACTGCACCCTGTGCAGACAGTACAGTACCATCGACACAGTTTCCACAGCGGCTGATATGAAGCAGTACTGTCCTCTAGTGGTGTGGCCTGTCAGTTGCACCTGCTCAGCCTCAAACTCGTAACACCTCTCAGTCATGTTTCTATAAGCAGGACGAGCCATTCGGTATTTAATGTGTAAATGCAGATGGTCCTCTAAAGATAAAATCTCTGAAGTGATCACTATAGCTGACAGGTCACCGATGGAACTGGCAGGGACACAATATCTCCCTCTATGACCTAAGTATTTTGAGGCTTTATTAGTAAAATTATTTTGCAATATCAATTTTGTTTTCAAAACGCCTCTTTCTTTTCGTTTTTTTTCATGCAGAATATCTCTACCTCTAATATCACTTCAATTCTGATAGTATGACTCCTGCTGCTTTCTTCAGTTGCATTGCTCAGTAGCACCTGCATGAAACATCTCAAGGGTTTAAGAAGTTAAATCTCCTCTCCTCTGAGTAGCTGCGAAAACAGGTAGACAAACTGCTATTCACAGTGTGCTTCTACTTCTTTTATATTATAAAGTTATAAGTATATATAACTAAATGATAATTTTCAGATATACGTCTTTATCTTCCAGAAAATTACAATATGAGAATAATAGATATTAGGTGGGCGTTAAGAGTAAGATGCTAGAATATACTGTAACTGGCAACATAGTGTATGTGACCATGAAGTTACACAATAGTAACCACATGTTCAAAATAACGTCGAAATCAAATTTTGCTCACTATGAAACTTCCTCATGGCATGATGTGAAACTCTGTAATACTGATGAACATAAATAGAGAAGGAAATTAAAAGATCATGGGGTTAATTTCCTACTATCACTATTGTTCCAATATCACAAGAAGAAAAAACTTGTCCCGGTCACTTCATATTAATCACTGAAATGCAGTAATAGGAACATTTATTTAAAATGCATTTCATTCATAAAATGAAAAACATACTTTGTATAGATTTTTCTATACATACTGTATTTTTAGGTGTCATTGGAGTTGCTGGCTGGCATATAGTTGCTCCTGTTGCTCAGTCCATAAAATTAAACAGAGTTAGGTGGGCTGAGGGAAAGTAAAAAGCCTTATGTTGGCTTTTCTTGCCTCACATTAAATCCTCCATGAAACAACCATTCATTTTAATGTCTCCAGTAAGTTTTAATCACAAATACATTGTGCCTTGAAGTGTACAGGGGAAACCTCTAATGTTTATCTCTCTCGCTTTCTCAACTACAACATGTTGTTCCTTGTTAACTGAATCTTAAATTAAATACCTGTTTAAGACAGATATTTTTGCACTGCACTAAACGGGGATAAGTCTTGAGCTGTATTCAATAGAGGTGAGAGACAGTGACCCGCTGAGATCTATTAAACTGCTCCTTGCCAACCTGTCCCACCCTTTAGTCTAACGGACAAGTTAAGGCCCTCACTCCCAAAGCTGTTTGCTCTGTCTAATTAAAAACATTCATCCTTTAGCTGTGCCCTCCAAGGTCAATAGTCTGGACCTCTGAACCAGCCCCTGCTGTAGCACAAGGCCTTTCATTAGATTAAACACATTAATGAGAAAATCTTTTATCTTTGTATATAATTAAAGCGGGGATGAAGGACAATTAAATCAATGATGTGGAATGACAAGTTCGTAAATGAATTAGACCTACCAATGGGGGCTCGGCTGGGATCAATGACAAATGTTAAGCAGAGACTGGATGGGTTGTTGTCAAAGCAACGGGCATCTTTAAGTCCAAACAAGCATATTTGATGCTGCAGGCATATACTGAGATTTAGCTGGATTACTGATCAACATCTATGTTTGTGCAAGACTGTGTGCCATTAAATGGGCGACAAACCCGTTTTGAGAGAAACTGTAAAATGTTACTTTTTGATTCTGCATTGATTAATAAAAACTTGTGAAGGATATTTGCACATTTATAACTGATCATGAGACGTATTTCACACCTTTTTTTTTTCTTTTTTTTTGGATGACTTCCATGATCCCAAATAGCCATTTTAGGCACGTACAGGAGAACCAGCATGAATGTCATATTTTAATAGCACCATCCAGCCATGGGAGGGCAGTGTTGTCCTTTGAAATAGCCTCCAGGCTCTTTCTGAGTTACGCAGACTGCAGAGCCAAAAGGCAAAACTGGATGAAGAACTGGATGGACTGTGGCCAGGATATATGGAGACTGTAGGACCGCCGTGTCCTATTAAACATGCATAAAAAAAGAATTTGATCCAAGCAAATAGATAATACTACAGTATTTTGGAGTAGGATAATCTGTCACATTGACGTGCAACTAGTCTGATGCAAAAACAAATTCACCTTCCGAATTTGACTCCTCAAGTGCTCACACTAATATCAAATGAATAATTATAGTTTATGTGTATAGTCTAAAGTTTTCACCAAGCTTGACATCGACATACACTGTGGGAAGAGATAAAAGAAGAAAGTGGTTTTCGCGGTTCTCTACTGGCTGTGTGAGTTTGTGTTTGAGGAGATGGGAAAGGATGTGAGCACGAGCTTGTATTGACAAGCCTTCAGTTGCTGTCTGACATACAGACAGGAAGTCACTGTCACATGACTGAGATATCGGCACCTTGTCCGATTGCATAGAGGGCCTCTTATGTTTGCTGCCAGCACAAATACAGACCAAGTCATTCATATACACACACACAAAGAGAGAGTTTGAGGACAAAGCCAAAAAAAAAGGGAATGTTAAGACTTTTTGGGGGTGAGTTAGTTATCTAGGGAAAGTGATTCACTTAATGTTGTATTGGTGATTCTAGAAAAAAATTTTTTTGCATTTTTGCACATCGAAATTTAGCGAGTTGAAACCTGCAGCTGGATTTCTACCTTACTTGGGCATCTGTTGAACAATTATCAGTTCCCCTATCTGTTGAGCTCCTATCTGTCCCATCAACTCACGCTCAATTTCCTTAAACTGTCACAGCTAATAATTGGGCCTCTCTGTCAGGAAGGAAATCAGGACCACTGTTCTAACTAAAACACACATCCCTCAGCCCTCTCTTTATCCTCGCCTGCCTTCTCCTCCCCCTTTCTTCCTCCCTTCTCCATCACCCTGCTCCCCTAATCCAGTGGAATTCAGCTCTCCAGATAGAACACAGCCACCTCCTCCTCCATCTCCTCTTCCTCCTCCCCCCAAGTTGGTGTGTGTGTGTGTGTGTGTGTGTGTGTGTGTGTGTGTGTGTGTGTGTGTGTGTGTGTGTGTGTGTGTGTGTGTGTGAGAGAGAGCTGGCAGGATTGATGGTCTGACTGCCTGCTTACAGTGCTCAGGACAAACAGGGGAACTTTCCCTGATGAGCTGACAGGTCCTCATGTTGAACACCTAACTGGGCTCCGGTTGGTGCTTGGACAAAGTGCAGAGGAGGTGAAGGCAAGAAGGAAGAAAAATCGAACACTAGCCGGCAGGTAGGGGGAAGTAAAAAAGAAGTGGAAATAGGAAACTGAACAGCATACAGTCCTGATATGTCATGCCTGTGTGCAACGTTCATACATATCTGTGTGGTTTTGTGTGTCTGTGTTTCCAGAGTCTGGGCTGTGTAGATCACGATTCCACCTTATCTAATTTCATTAATGTGATCCCCTGTCCATCCCCTGACGGCTTAATAGCCATTATTTGTGGGTCCCTTCAAATAAAGGCTCAGCAGTAAATTGCAGTCTGTGGAAATCGAGATATAAACGCCACCCTGCATTACTGTATAATATCTTTCCCTTTAATTAACTGAAAGCCATGCTGACATTTATTGGATTGCAAGTTACTTGTTAATGGCAATAAATTGCGAAACAAAAAAAAGAATCATTGCTTATTTTACATCAATAATTTGTGGACCTTTTGCTAATGATTATTCATTACCCGCCTATGGGGACTGTCGTGTTTGGTGAGCTAAAGTGAATGAAGAATGTAAAGATTTAAGTGGGCAGCATCTACTTAGTGTTATGGCTTTGGTGCTGTGTATTAAATGCCTCGTCCTGTTGCTGTCCCCTTACCCTGTCTTCTGCATCTGGCTTTTGGTGAAGAATGTGTTTGGTCAAATTTATTGCACTGAGTTCATTCCATCAGACTGAGCTACTCTTAGGGAGAAAGTGTGACTATTCAGTGCAGCGATTTGCTTGCATGATGATATTCTCGTGTTAACACAATGATGGAATAGCAACCTGGACTGAAATCAGTTGAGGTGCTGTGTTGTTTGCGTGTTTGCTGTGTTTTTGCTGTGTGTTTTTAGTCCTCTTTATTAGGTTGTAGTAATGGGCCACCTCTTGCAGCAGCAGCATGTTATGCATTAAAGTAATCAACCAACAGACTTCTGGGCCTGGGGTTTACGCTTCTTTATTAAAGTACATCACATGTAAAAAAGTGTTTTATTACTGACCATGACTCCAAACTGCATCTTATGAATTATTTTGAAATAACACAATGTATAATTTAATCGCCAATAGTAACCGTAACTGAAGTCCATCAATAACGTGAAGCAAAAACTGTAGCTGTAATTTGTGAAAAAAAAAACTTATTAGCTAGCTGATTTTTTTTTTCTTTTTTTTTCTTTAAAAATTAAGTTTCATGGCATCGTCTTTGGTTTTGATAATGTAGGTGGAATTGTCGTTGTAGAAATTGTCTCCTCATATTCTGGAAGATAAGTAATCAACAAGTGTATACATTTTCTATTTTGACATGTCAACATTCAGATCTCAAGGCCTCTCTACCTGCCGCCTTTAGTTTGCCACTACTTTCAACAAAAAGCATTCCTGTGCAACGAAGGAACCAATTTCCCCTCTGTAGTGCCACTCTGTGTGTGCGTCACTTAGCTGCTGCCAGCTTGCTATTTGGAAGAACATATTCCCTATCGTAGCGGGCACCCGTCAGAGGGGCGGGTGGCTCTCATCAGGCGCTGCCACTTGCATGGCGCTGGCATTGATTTGGTGCGGAGGGAACAGAGATCTGACAGCCCTGCCACAAAAATCAGACCCATCAGACGCCAGGAAAACAGACTTACTCCCCCGCCTCTCTTTGCACACAAATGTATGCACACACAAACATACACAAAGTCAAAAAGAGCAGTCGGTCAGAGTGTACGCATGCAGCTAGGGGCTGTCAGTGCAGATCTAGTTGACAAGGCACTACATGGAGAACAGGATTGGGGAGGAAGAGAATGGCAAGTAAAGGGAGGGGAGGGGAAGGGGGCATCAGGCAGACAAAAACACAGATTAAATGATGGGACATGAGCGGGAGAGCCAGCTCACACACGGCCTGACGACCCCTCCACCCCCGTGTACTCTTTCTCTATTGTAACCTCTCCACATTGCAATCCTGCCCCTGGGTGTTTAGCCGGGTTATCCTTTCTTCTGCATCATCTGTTGTCTCCCGGTTGTGGATATGACCAGAGACAGGCTCTGAGAGAGACGTCCCTCTCCACAGATATCACGCTGTGTCTCTCACACACTTGTCTCAAATGCCTCTTACTCATCCCTTCTGATGCCTCCCATCAACCTGCGAATGAGCAACTGTGACAGGGACAGAGAGAGACAGAGGGAGACAGAAAGGGAAGAGGGGAGGGGGTGAAAGAAGGGGGCATTAGGGAGAGCTGTTTATTTTGCAAGGCTAACAGAAAACTCTAGGAAATGCTGAGCTGGGATCACATTGAGTAACATAAACTGTGACTTTTTAGGGGAGAAACAACCTGCTTTGGTAAACTTGGAATGACTTTGGAATAATCTGGACCCTCCTCCTCATATTTTGGAATGACAGAAGAGAAATGCACTTCAGCAGTTCATAACTGCTCTAAAGAGCTATACACAAACCATCTGAAATGACAGGTCAATCTCAGAATTTCTGCAGTTCAAAATGTCATCTCTCTTACCCTTACTCTCCATCTCTGTCTCACTGGATCATCTCACTGGTGTTTCCTGCATGTGTGCAGGCTTGTGCACCATTGACCAGAACCAGATCTGTGCTATTAGATGGTTTAACAAAGATTAATCATAGGCACTTGAAGAACTGCAGAGGACAAGTGCTCAGGTTTCATAGGCAGTAACTCTAGGGAACCTTAAGGTGCTCTTGAAGATGAAAAACCTGGTCACTTGTAACAGCTTGCTACGGCACTCTTAGGAGGAAACGTATATAAAAAGTCTTTGTTTAGTTGGGCATAGCATGGTTTAAAGTGTCTTGCTTGGTCTTCATCAGGGTGGAGATTATGAAAACAGAAACACGTGTGATTTTTTTTCATTATGTGATAGGATCATTTTTACTTCAGGTGTCTTGTCTATATAATGCACCAATTGTATTCAATCTGTTTTTATTATCTTAATTTTTACATCTGTGAGGTAAATTAAAATGCAGACCAATTTTTACCTATGTGAAGTAAAAATTAGTCGGCATTTATTTTAAAAAATGCCTGATTGAATAAAGGATTGATATTTTTTATACTGTACTTGTCAAAAGTTTTAGAATACCTCCTTTTTTCAAGCTGCTATTTAAATCTACATAATTCAATGTCTCAGTGTTTCTGAAATTAAAGTATAAAAAAATAAACAATTGGAGATTGAAAAATCAAGGAATCATAGAACCTTGGTTTGTGTGACAGACAGAGGGTTTGTAAGTCATCAACAAACTGTGTTCCTGTAAGAATTGTTTGCAATAGCTTTCAAGGCTTCCTTTACCTATTTACGTGCTGCACGAAAGCTGTAAATTAACTAGTTTCTTAATTCTGGGAAAAGGCCTGTTTTCTATTAAATTTATAGGATCTTTCAGTTTTTGGTGACCTAAACGTTTTTTGTTTTTTTTAACTTGAGCAGTTTACCGCTGACCTTTGTACCATTTAAGGTTATACAGGACTTGAACTGCTTAAATTTCAATAAAAACTGTGGAACAGTGATGTTCATCTGTGCATTTTTGTGAACTATTTATTTCTAGAAGCTTGGTTATGTAGGGACTACCCGCAGGGCTACTTGGGGAACTATTGTATTTGGTGAGCTAACAGCTAACATGCAAACCAGGGGAAAAAAATTTAGCGCTAGTCAATAACTCCTCTCGCTTCTATCTGTTTTCTCTGTACTGTGCTGTTTACTCCCTCTAACATTTTGTTCCCAGGATTATACATCAGTTCAATCACTGAAGATGGAAAAAAGATCACTGAGCCAACGGGACAATAAATTCACACAGTTTATTCAAAAGACAAAAACCCTTGACTCCTGTCTCTTAACTGTCTTGACAACGTCCTCTTTTGTGTAGCAGTTAATACAACAGTTAATATGAATGAAGGGTTAGGTAAAAGAAGAGTGTTACACAGCTGATAGGATATGATAGCTTCCTCCATTTTGAAATCCATGGCTCTCCGTTCCCCCAAAGCTCAGCACTGTCAGGTTGGCTTGCTGTGAATGACAATTTTCACCACAGTTGAACTTAATTCAACAAATTTGAACGGATTTACTTTGCACTCATGATGGTAGCAATTCATCTGAAAACTTAATTTATTTTGTTTTAAAATGATGCTGCCTAAATGCTGGTTGAAATGGGCCTTGAAGAGTCTCCGATGTCTTTTCAGAAATGAATTGTCCGGCATTTTGAAACATTGTGTA
The DNA here is from genome assembly GCF_016859285.1 of Xiphias gladius. Classification (NCBI taxonomy): domain Eukaryota; kingdom Metazoa; phylum Chordata; class Actinopteri; order Istiophoriformes; family Xiphiidae; genus Xiphias; species Xiphias gladius. The sequence continues at coordinate 14,495,502 of NC_053407.1, read as the reverse complement.
GTCTCTTATAAATTTCTCAAATTACTGCTATCACTAATCGTACCCATAGTGAGTTTTATCAAAAAACCTCAGTTAGGCAGTAAATTAATTAGAGCTGTAATTACACAATGCAAAGTTAAGATAGAGGTTACACCCTGAAAGTAATTTATCAGTGAAGAACAGGCTTAAATAAAACCTTTTAGAACTTTAAAACCAGCTTTCTTCGCATGGATCTTTAGTTAATCTAGAGTTATCCGCACTTCCTTTGCATAATATTAGCTCAGCCTCCACCAACACAAAGGGAATAAATCTTATCAGCCATCTGGACCCTGCATTTACAAAATGATCAATTTCAATCAAAGAAAATTAGAGGAGAGCTTGATGTATTTGACAAATAGATCATTGGCCTGCTTTACCTCTGACCTGAGTGTGACGCTTTGTCGGACTATAATCTCTTTAGAATTATTGGAGCATTCAATTAGCCAGATTAAATGACACACCCAAGAAACATGTTGCTAATACAGAGAGGTGAAGCTGCACAAACTGTCTCTGTCTCGCTGCCACTATCCTACTTTCTGTTTCTCTACTTTTCCCTCAATCTAATCCCTGGCTCTCTGACTTTCTGCTCACCTTGCATCCTCTTTTGTAAGCTGTCTACAAGCTTTTCTGCTTGTGTGTGTGTGTGTGTGTGTGTGTGTGTGTGTGTGTGTGTGTATGTGTGTGTGACCGTGTCTGCGTGCGTAGATGGCTCAAGACAGTAGAAGAGTGCCACTGGAAACAGGATATTATAGAAGATAATGGAGAGTGAAGTAGTAGTGAATCATCTCGTAGACTGACTACAGTCAGGAAGTACTTTCTTTAATCACACACACACACACACACACACACAAGTTGACCTTGGCCACTTTTGGGGACATTACATAGACTTGCATTCATTTCCTGGAGATTTACCGTAATCCTAACTATAACCACTGGTCTGAAAATCATCTTTTTCCCAATTGGGGTCACAGCTTTTGTCCCCATTGGACAAGCCATCCCTAATTAACTGCTCTTTAGTCTGAAAATAGCCTATGACAGATGGAAACACACACACACACACACACACACACACACACACACACACACACACACACACACACACACTTACATTCTAAATATTTTCTTTGGTCACAGTTGAAATAAAAGTTCACAGCCTCTGGAGCGGTGAAGCCCTCAGTTGTCAGCGTCTTACAAGTCTGTGTTCTCTGAGCAGTGTGCTGTCAGGACCTTGTCATTATCGTGTGAATGTGCGTGTGCGTGTGCGTGTGCGTGTGCGTGTGTGCGTGTGTGTGTGTGTGTGTGTGTGTGTCCTGCTGCAGCCTCAGCCAGCAACATCACAGAGCCTGTATAAGCTCGAGTCCCAGGAGCTGTGTTACTGTGTCACTGGACCAGCGCCTCTGTACTTCCTCCTCCCCCAAATACTCTGGGCACTATGGTCACTGGCTCATAATCAAACCTCAGGGGCCCCCTCCTCATCTACACACGCACATACACACATATACGAACACACGCAGACAAAACATTCTATAAGCGTTGATATGTGCCATGTAACACTCTCTTGCAGTTATGCACATATGCCTCTTTATACGTGTGCATTTATTGTACGTGTAAATGTGATTCTTCAAACCCAACACATGGCTGCATGCACATATAACTGAATGTTTCAACTGTGAAAGCTGACAGAGTTTAACAGGCTGTGTTTGTACTATTAATTGTGCTACATTTACAACCTCTTTGGTCCACACAGTTAAATTACATTATTTATTATTATTCTTATTATCGATTTTTCATATTATGCTGTTTGAACTGAAATGAGACGATAAACTATGTTGAATAATAAAGGGAATTGTCTGGTTATGTATGTGTGCGACATGGCACAAATCACCCCTCATACACGCACACACATATACATACACAATACATGTATGTGAACTCCTTCAAACACAGAAAAAGCACAGAAAAGGAGGGAGAGACAGAGAACAGATTAAATTTAAGTCTTACAATATTTGGGTAAAATGCTTTACAGAGAAAACTCTATTTGGTAGACCCTTGAATCCCAGTGTCCTTAAATTTCCTCTTAGTAAAACAAACATGATATACTGAAATTGTACTTTCACAGTTTAACTTTATAACAATGTCACATACTATTATATACTGTATCTGCTGCTATTAGTTCTTTATTGAAGCCATATCACGCATATTCTGGTGAATTTTTTTTATGTCATTTATTTTATGACCTCTGTACATTAGATGAAAAGTTACTTCCACTACATGAAATCTTTGTTTTAAAAATGATTTTAAAGGGGCTATATGTTAGTTTTCCCTGCGGCAGTGGTGGTGGTGATGATAATGATTGTTTGCCGAGAGCTTTAGCCATCATTACATTTACAAGAGGTTAGAATACACCCTCTGGGCAGCGCTACTTCTACATCCTCTCATGTTGGACTGAGGACAGACTGGACACTACTGTGTGCTACTACTCATTATCATTATTAAGTGGTATCACGAGACAAGTTGGGCTGGGACTAGCTGGTTAGCATCCTAACGTCAGTAGAAGAAAAGAAGTGATAGAAATGGAAGCAAGAGTTAACATTGGCATCGCTTTCCACCACAGGACACAGCTCTTGGCAAGTAAAGGAATGAAGTTTGAAGCTGAACTCGCATGTTTCTTCTAGACTGGTAAACAGCTGTTAATGATAATGTTGGCTATGTAGCAATAGCTAAAACTTACATATAGCAGCTTTAAACTAATTTAAAACAAAGCTTTAAGGGTTTCAACAATGCCTACCTGCACAATGGTTGAAATGTGAAAATATTGTAAAACACCACATCGTTTCACAGGTCAAATAGACAGGTCATTAATGAAGAGTCAAATGCTACTGGGTGGCCTCAAACTCCAAACAGTGGGTTGAAGCTGGAGTTGCCCGTGCAATGTTTTACAGGGCAATTCTGTGATAAATTTTGAACAATTTTTCTAAAAAAATAAACTGATACAAAGGCAATGAATCTGAATTTTCTTTGTCTGGAGGGTTTATTTAATGAAACTAAATATTGCTCAATGACTTGTTTTGGGTATATATATATGTATATTTAATTTTTTTAGTTTGAGCTGTTTGAGTGGAATCGATTCAGATGAACTGATTCGCTAGAATTATTTCATTTTACATTTATTACACTTCACATTCCTAGTTTTTTTATGTGTATATTATATACTGTAAATTATTTCATTACTGTATATTATTTTGAAATACTTTCTCATAGTGAATCTATCATATTTTAGGGGCAAACCATTAGACAATGCAGGACCACACTATACGGGTTTAGAAAAAAAACTAACAATAGAGGTTAACGTTCAAACCCTTTGTTTATCCTAAAGCCCTACACAGTGGATTTCCTGCAGGATCTCCATTAACAGTAGACAGAAACAGGTGCTAAACTTCCTACCTCCCATTAATTATTGGTGTTTAATTTCACAGTCCTAGATGTGGCTGTTATATACACACACATACACACACAGTTTGAGCCATAAACCCCTTTCTGCCAACGGCTGATATATGGCACCCTGTTGACACACACTAACAGTGATATATACCAGAGGATGAATCTCTAATTAAGCTTTGGCAGGGACGCTACAGTTACTTAGTGCTACACTTCACTATCTGTACATACTCCTCCCCCAATGTTACAGGCCCTCCGTTGATTTAGGGTAAAGTAGAAAAATCTCTACACTACATTGCATCTTTTTCCTCTCTTGCAACATTTTTCTGTCTGTGGTTTATGTAACATTTGGTTACAGTGAGAGTTTAAATTTAAAGATACAATTTGGGATTTATTTGGCATATTCTCATACGTTGTCATTTGATGAAACAATAAGTAGTTTGTGATTTTTTTGTGATTTTCAAAAAGAGGAGGCATGCCGAAATTGCAGACCAGAGCTCTAAAAACATCACCGTCAGACTTGAGTTCTCTTCTTAAAGAAAAACATACACCAGCCAAATTATAGCAACTGAAAAAAAATTCTTACTGCCTAATACAATAGACAGTATTACAAAACAGCTTTTGCTCCTGGGCTCTGCGGCCAATCAGCAAGGTGCGTTACTTCTGATCGCTACATGCACCATGACAGAGAGAGGTCAAGAGTCCTGACCTGTGATGATAGCCGCGGTGACAGATGTCATGTCAAGTTTGTAATGGCTTTGTTTTAATGACGGAGTGAGTCACTGCTTGTGTATATGCAGGGTCGCTGTTGAACACATACTGGATCACTGTCACAAAATTTTCGTCCTTCTCTGACGCAATATACTGTAACAACTTCTGATCTGTCTGTCACTCAACATAACAATGTCCTGTCGCCCTGCTGGAGAACTAATTCTTGCATGAACTCGTGAAAACACACACACTGTAAAAAATTCAAAGTGTGTAACGGCTGCACATTGTGATCATTAATGGAGAGTGAAAACACCTACTGTATATGTTAACAGTGATGTCCTGTCATACCCCATTTAAAAAAATAAATTCAGAGTGAGGCAACTTTTCCCTAATTAGCTATGTCAAAATTCTGCAACCTATCTAATATATTTCAGTTTCTAACACAACCTATCATAATTGAATTTTCATTATCTGTATGTCCATACCAGTGCACTGAATTCTCTCTCTTTTTCTTTCTCGCTCCAGGCCCATTTCTCTCTCAACCATGGCTTTTTTTTACATCATTGTTTGACCGGTGTGGGGGCCTACATGTATCTACAACATATAACAAACGAAACAAGGACTACAAATGAATCACAGAGGGTGTGAAATTCTTTAAGAAGTGCTAAATGCTGAGTCGTGTTAAATTACAACCAAAGAAAGAGACTCTCTAAAGAATTAGCACTTAATTAGGTCTTAATTAGCATAATTATGCATGCTAACAGTGTCTCGACATAATAGCAGTTGTCAGGAGGGTTGAACCATCTGTAACGGCAGAGGATTAATACATCATCTTTTATATCCAACAACGCTTTACCTCTTCTATCTCAAAGTGCTTTTCATTAATCAATTTCGCTTTTATTGGAGAGGAAATTTGGCATTTTTCATTATGTGCCATTATACCACTCCCTTTGCAGCTGTAACGGCTCTAATTAGGCCTCAAGTGTATCCTCCAACACAAACACTTAAATAGACAGACACAGAGAAGTGCTCACGCACAGGCACACACACACACACACACGCACAATCGGCAGTGTTGTGTCATGTTGACCGCACTTAACATGGGTGACATGGGCAGGTTCTTGTGCTGGTAAAGAGGGGAAAGGGTAGAGACAGAGGTAAAAGAGAGGAGAGATGGCAGGATTGACAATGAGGATGAGAGGAGAGGCAGAGAGTGAGCAAAAGGAGGAGGGGGCCGGTAATCAATGAAAAGTCTTGAACTTAGGAAACCCTTTTCATGTTTGGTAATCAGCTAAGAGTCCCTGTATCACCTCCTCAAGCTGGAGAAGGGATGAGGTTGGAAAAGAAAAAACAAGGAGAAAAAAGCCTGTTGAAGGAGGACAAGAGGTGACATTTACATAGAGGAGCATTTTAACCTTGTAGAACAGTCTTGGGTGTAACTAACCAATATTTAATTCAAGTTAATTCACAGTAATTCAGTACAAGATGCCCTAAAATCCTTCAGTCATCACTTTTGTTCAGGTTATTTTTCCATGTCTTGCATCAGTAGCTATGGAAAAACAAAGTTGTTTCTTAAAACTTTGTATGATTTGGAACTTTTTTTTTTAAGTGGGACCTTGGGAGACTAGTTTAACAAAACAATCCCATCTCAAAGTCAATTTTAGTAGCTTTTCCTGGAACTTTCAGCCATGGCACACTGCCTCCATCAGTGGATGGAGTTTGCTAAATTGTCATGGAGAGCTCAGTAGCTGTTGGGATTTAATCCACAGCACTTTACATCAGAGTTATCTTAAAAGTTAAGAATGAAAGACTATTCTTGACCTTGGAAGTAGTGTCTTGACATAATAATTTAAATTTAAGGTCCATTTACTAGCTTTTCCAGAGCTTTGAACTGTGTCACATGGTTTTTAACAGCAGATAGTGAGTTAATTCTAGTAAGTTGACCATGATTCAGGATTTTCTTTTCCTTAAACCACTATTTCCAAGGACAACTTTTGTGCTGATTAGGTGAAATATGTTTTAAATAATTATGACAAAAAACTTTATGATAAAGACATTTGGATTACTGTCTGCTTCATCATTACACAAATTGGCTAACAAGGAGGTCTGATGTCTTTTCTTGTTGCATTTCTCTCCCTTTTGATATATTCCATCTGAGGAATCAATGTCCTGATGGATAACAAGCATGGCACATCTCACCTTACTCTTTAGGGAGGGGTGACAGAACCACTCCCAGCGCTGCCATTTCCATCTGCCGGCCCTCTAACACACACACTGACACACACTGAGGTGTGGTCAGGGCACATAAACACCGTAGCTGCAATCTATAAGAGCCCTGAGCCTTGGGCGACCTTGAGACACTCCAATCTCTCTGGCCTTGCCAATAGCATAAATGGGTGTGTGTGTGTGCGTGTCTGTGTGTGTGTCTGTGAGCATGTATGTATATGTGTGAATGTGTTACGCATGTCTCGTCTGCATATGTTCATTTCACCTGAACATATTTGAAGTAAGTTCCCTAAACTCACTGAAATGAAACTGCCAATGTACATACTAATTCCCTTCATATGGCATTTAAAGTGGGAGTCATACATTTGAACAAGGTCTCCCTCTCCACTTCTCCCCCGTCGTCCCCCCTTTCGCCTCCCTCTCCCGAGCTCACAGGGATATTAGCATTATCGATGAGCTCACCCCGTCACCTCAGACACAGGCTCTTAAAAGAGAATAATTTCATGCAAATGAGATATTGATGAGCTAATGATTAATTGGCTGCCTGACTGTGTTAATATGCAATAGCTGTCCTGTAATATGCATTTCTAATGACTCTGTCTCAGTGTGTTCAAACAAATGGGCGACTTTGATCATTGGGGTACTCAGAAGCTTTCCAGCATGTTAGCTCGGGGATAAAGCTTTGCCTGAGGGGTTTGTGCAAACTACCATGGGAATGCAACCACAGACAAAGGGGAACTTTCCCTTTCAGTGTGTGTGTGTTCGTGTTTCTTTTTTCTTTTCTTTTTTTAGAATAAAAAGGTAGGATGATTTTTTTAAGATATAAAGTATATATAATATCAGAGCAGAGCTTTTTGATGATTTTTCCAACAAATGTTTTGTCCACATTTGCTTCATATGTATGAAACTGCAAGGTACGGTATAACTGACACTTGTTGCACTGTTATTAAATACAGCCCTACAAATCTGAATGAAGCTCTTTCAAATATGTTGTTGCATCTGCTACAGGAGACGTTTTCTAATTTTTCAGTCATTTTTTAGGCTCACTTTTGCATCACTAGGTTTGCAGCTTTTCTGTGCACATTCAGTTTTTTTTTTAGTAGACTCAGATGTGATTAATACATAACACAATCAGTCTTTCACTTTCAGCTAATTTTAGTGTAAGAATACATCATTTTATCAACCATTTACCAAATTACTAAAAGCACCCAAATTTAACAAGATGATTACTATATCTTGCTTACCTGCTGGTGAACTCTGTAAGAAAATATCCAGTGGAATAATCCACTTTTTTCTCTGACTGAAGTGGACTGCTGGCACATTCTCTAGTCTCATCTCTAAGCCAATCGGATGAATTATTTGTGCAGAAAGTAACCTTAACCTGAGTTAACTGTCATTCAATAAACATTCACCAGAGCCATTTCCAGACATAAAGACTGTTCGATTCCACTACCTCGTTTAACTTCATATCATTCACCATAGATCAACTGCACACTGGGACATTTAAGGACAAAAAGTACAGTTTGATAGCTGTAACAGCTCCTGTTGAGCGAATATCTGGTGATTTAACACAGATAATGTGATGGCTGGCATCAGGCGATTCCTAGCCCGGGCCATTTCTGTTCTAATGGTCATTTTTTGAAATGTCCTAATAATGGCAAAGTCTGGTTTAACAAAATGGAAACTGTGTGTGAGGTCACTGCATGTCAGAGGTGTAGATTTTTAGCTTTCCCATAGCAAGTGACATGGTTGCTGGGTAAAATTAAAGCGGGTCAATTTAAGGTAACTCTGTGTGTGTGTGTGCGCGCGCGTGCTTACGTGCAAGTGGCTGCATGGGGCATGAGTTTTCTAATCAGACTGACTGCAGCTGCCCTTAGGGACTTTCTGTCCAAGTGTTATTCAGTCTGTCCATCTGTCTTTCTATCTGTCTGGCAAGAGACGAAATGGTGTGTGTACATGGCACCAACAGCAATACAGCCAACCAGGATTCAGGATTTGGTGTGTGACGTGGCTGATATAGGACCTGAAGTCAGATGGACGGAGAGACAGGACGGGACAGCCAGAACAGTCAACAGATAAAGGCTAGTTGGACTTGTGTGAGTGTGTGTATGTGTGTGCACGCACCTGCAGAGCAGGCAGTTGATGGCTGCCACTCGGGACACCTAATCTGCCATCAGCTGAGTGACAGGGGAATGACCTGCTCATTTAATCACCAAGTGTCCAGTGAGGCTTCCCACATTGTCACCTGTGAACATCATCTCAGGTTTTCCAGGATCCAGTTTTCCAGTGTTTGTGTTTGCACGCACTCTGCTCAAGTGAATAGTGTTGTAATGGCTCTGAATAGAGGTTACCATCATGTTGAGGCCCTGCTAATGGCAATGTGGGACCTGAGCGTTTGTGTAAACATGCAAATATTTACCAGTGTTTCGTATTAGGACCCATTTTCTGAGGGGGCCAGTTTCACTCAACCCCATGGCAATGGCGTACAATTTTGCCCTAAGCTGAAATTTACTAAGCAAAAGGCTGTATACTAGATACAAGGCCTATGTGCCTAAAAGAGCCTTTCCCCTAGTGAAGGAATCTTGTTGCTGCCATTTGGATTGAGAGCACTACATACTAGGCAGAAGTGTATCCAGATTTTGGGCTTTGATGTGATTGTTATGATGATGCTACACCCTTGTAGAATCCAAAAGATGCAATTATTGCAGGTTTAAATGGTGATAGAGTTGAACATACCCAATCACTTTTGCTGATCCAGCCTCTTCATTTTATTCTGAATGGATTAAACAAGATTTAGACTGAACCATGCTAACTGTTTCCCTGTTTCCAATCCTTATGCTAAGCTAAGATAACCAGCTGCTATTACTGGTTCAAACAGGCAATGGTATCAATAGCAAAACTCAGACAGTGTCTTGACCCAAGTTTTTTTTTTTTTTTTTTTTTTTAATACTTACAAACAGTACAGCACACAGGTGGTCAGTCTGGAGATTAGTCAGACAAACCAGACTGGGAGAAGGCAAAGATGAGGTCCAGGTAAACCAGGGCAGAGAGCAGAAAAAGCCTGGAACCCTTGATGCGGTGTGCAAAGATGAATGGGGAACACACAGACTAAATACTTCAGGGAGTGGAGGGTAATGAGGGACAGGTGAAACAAATCAGGGTGGAGCAGTCAATCACACAGGCCAGAAACACACAAGGGCAGGAAGTGAAGGATCTGAAATAAGAGGAGAGGTGAGTATTACAAATAAAAAAGGAAACACTTAATGAATGATATGAGACATAAGCCGTCCGGAGTTGCCTTTTCGCACATGCACCACATAACCAGAGATTTTCCATGTGAGACTCATACTCACCCACTGGAAATACGTCATTTGATTTAGGCGAGGGGTGGTACCTTGGTAGAGCGTGCAGAAGTCAGGATAGAACGTCATCAACGACATCAACACCCCCACTCGCTCTCTGTGAATTCTCCGGACAATGACCTGCTCTACTGACACATTGACTCATTTGGACATTACAGACTTTGTACTTGGGAGCTTGGTGGGTAAATTTTGTTTAATGTCCGGTCCAACTGATTCAAACATTTGTGTTCAGATATGCAGCTCCTCCAGGTAATGCCTAGAAAAGTTCAGGGTTGCAGTTGATGTGTGAAAGCAGCTACAGAAAAAAATGACCTTCAGAGTGAGGCAGGACGGCACAGCTGTTGGCTTCATATTTACCATACCGACATGATAGTGTCATTGATCTTTTCATTTAACTCTCAGCAAAACAGTGATAAGTGTATTTTACCAAAATGTCAAACCATTCCTTAAAGGCTCAACCTGACTGGAGCAAATTGACAAAATCCACATTATTTATATCAGCACTTAGTTTACTGAACAAAACACTTTTTTGTTATTGTGCTCTGTATATTTTGGTGTACTTGCTGTGTTTAGGGTTGTTAAATTTTTTCCGTTTTCTTCTTTCCTTTGTATGACCCCCTGGAAAATGAAATTATATGTCTGAAGAGTTTGATCCTAGTAATGATAAACTTAAATCTGTGGAACTAAATTTAGAAAGAAACATTTATATTCAGTGCACTTTCACAGGATAAAAAAGGGATGAAAAAATGAACACAAGTTGTTGCAAACCTCCAACCAAGCAGTTATACTGCAAGTGTCAGTGTCTTCTATACAGTATGTACAGTTAATGGTCTTTTGTCTGGCCAGGCTGTCTTCCAACCCAACCTGCCACTGTGGGTGGATATGGGGAGAGCTATATGTCATCAGCAGTGAAAGAATGGAACAGTGTTGGACAGATAAGAGCAACAACGAATTTCCCAGCCATGATAAATCCTCCGGTCAGACAGTGCTGCTATTTCCCCTCTTTCATATACAGTATGGGCCATTTTATTGAATTTAGCCACCGATAAATAAATAGACTGCCACAGACCTGTTTAAGCCTGCCCTGAGGAGGACACTTGGCAGGAGTTTACACAGTTGGCCCTCTTTCTTGCTCTTGTGATACTGATTTTGTTGGAGATCAGAGAAAAATGGAGGGATATTGAGAAATATGAAGAGAGGCAGACAGTCAGATAAGTACAGATCAAATCCTGGATGTGTGTGAAAACAATCTCAGAGAGTATTACATTTTTGCAGGAGCAGTAAACCCTGCGCACTCTATATGAATATATGGACCAAAAATCAGACACAATTTTCAGAGGGTTATAAGTAAGCAAGTACAGAAAGTGGATAGATGGGTGGAAATCTGAATCAGGACTTCAACAAAACTTCTTTTGTGACAGTAAAATAAAGTTCAAAAGCAGTAAGTTACAAAAACTGAAAAAAGCTGTTGAATGGATGAACAGCTTTGGAAGCCCCACGTGACTGAAACATTTCATCTTTGGTCTAGACTGTGGAATAACCAAAAAAGATATAATTCTGGATTTATGTAAGACATGCATTAAAAATAAAAAAAAACATAAGAGGACATTTCAAATGTAACTTTGGTTTCATAAAGGGATGCTAAAGTTTTTCACTTCTCAACCTGGGCTGAAATCAAATTGAGCCTTACTTTATAATGCGTTATGACATGTAGCCTGCTCTAGGTCTGTGGCTAAGTGACTGTTTGACACGAAGGTGAATGTCCATGCGCTGGTCAGGTCTGATCAAGGTAAAGATCCATTAGGTTAGTATGCAGATGTATGTATATTAGGGTCATTGACCGGGTGAGCAGGCTGTTTTTAAGGCCTTGTGATGCTGATGAGGAGGGAAGGGTTGGCGTGACCTGTCTGGGTCTAACTCAATACAGTGTCACATTACAGCACAGCTCAATCACTTACAATCCCGAGTGGACCAGGTAATAATGTCGCTTCTTATTGGACTAGAGAGCGTCACGAGATGAATGTGACCTCCACAAACCGATAGAGTTATGGTGATGTTACAGCTCCACCTGGATCATACACTTGGTCTAATACTTTCACTGATACAGAGACTTTAAGGATCTGAGAAACTTTTACTTTTGGTTACCTGTTATTCTGTACAGACTTCATTGGATCTGAGAGCAGATTTTGTTATTCTGAAGAAGCAAGTTTGGATACAATATTATATCTGCTGGGACAGAGCACAGAAATACAGTTCCTGTCAAAAAACTTGACGTAAAACAGAAAATAGAGAGACTGTTCCCTTTTGTGTATTTTTGCAGAATCCATTCAACACAGGACACAGAAGAGGCAGTAGACTGCCACTGCAGCAGTTTTCACAGTGACTGTGGTGCTTTTTGTGGGTACAAGATGAAGGTGCCTTTTATAATCTCAGAAAGAAACAAATGGTCACCAAATGTTCCAAATTTAACTGCTAGATTGTCGACTGTAGTGATGAGACAATGAATTGATTAACTGGTTAGTAAATGGACAGAAAATTAATCAGCAATCAGCAAACATCTATTAAAGCAGCTCTCCACCTATTCTATACATAAAGGTTAGTTTAATAATGATGGGAGTACTGTGAAAAAAGTTGTATGATGTCTTTGGTGGTTTTAGAGGAGCTTTGAGTCACGGCTCTCCGAAAAGGGACCCAAGAGCACGACTCAGGAGACAGATGTAAAAGTAAAGAGTCTTTACTTAGACGAGGGATACAAGGATACAAAAATTCGAGCTGGAAAACAAACTACAAAGGGTCAGGCTGAGGCAAAAGCCAACAAAAACACAGGCATGGTCAAAAACACAATCAAGACCAAAACAGGCAGGTAAAGAGCAGTGCAGGCACGTGACACAAAGACAATCTGGAAACGGACCAGTATGTATACTGGATAGCTAATGAGGGCATGGGGAACAGGTGAGCAGGTGAATGGGGTGGAGGAGCAGGTCAGCTGATTCTACTGGCGGGAAAGGCAGGCTGGTGGGACTCGCAGCGTCTGAAATGGCAGCACAATGTTGTTTAATATGCACAAAGAACTGGACTGAATGAGTGACAGGATGAATGGGCCAACTGAAACTCAAAATCATGACAGGGTAGGAGACAACAAATTTTTAACAGAAGGCCTGCATTACAAACTTTTAGTGTGGGGATTGAAAAATGTGGGCTTTTACTGGGCAGGGAAGGTATAACAAAATGCTGTTGTTGCATTATGAGGAATAGGATCTAGTTTTTTTATCATCTTATCCGTACTAGAGAATAAAAGTCAGGATATCTGCTGCATTAGTTTTGACCATCCTTTTTTAATCTGTCTTTTGCAAGTCCATCAACATTATAGAAGTGTGACATTAAATTGCTGGAGTACCCATTTCAATTGTTTAAGTCATTTGTCAAGCAAAAATGCCAACTGTTCACTGGTACAACTTCACAAATCCCAGCATTATCCGTTTTTTATCTGTTTTATGTGAGTGTAATTCAGTGGACAAAACATGCAGTGAACTCCAGGAACTTGGCCCCAGGAAATTATGCTGGGCCTTCCCTTTTGCAGGACGATAGTTGTGTTGAATCTGACAAAGAAAAAATTCAGCTTGTCAGTCACTTTGAACCAATACAAAATGAATGAGCCCACATAGAATCTTCAAGATGGAGCGTGTACAAAGAGTGAAATTTGTCACTTGTCATTCACAATGATGTATGATTTTAAAACACATCTAGACTCTTCTCATGCCCTCATTTTCTTACCTAATACTGTTAGCCAGACAAATAATGACAATCCCAACTCTGGCGAAACAACCGGGAGTAATTGTTGAGGTAAACATTTTGTGAGGACAGGAAACCTTATAGGAGCCATACCCAAAGTATGTAAACAGTATCAGAATAAACTGTGGTCGAGGGATCTGTGTGTATGTTCATCTGTGTGTGTGTGTGTGTGTGTGTGTGTGTGTGTGTGTGTGTGTGTGTGTGTGTGTGTGTGTGTGTGTGTGTGTGTGTGTGTGTGTGTGTGCGCATATGTGAAGCTATACCATCTGTAGTAACAGGACCTGACAGCTTCCACACCCCTCAGTGCAGTGTGTGTCTATGTGCTCATTCAGAGTGACAGTGTAGATTAGGGGTGTAATCCTTGCAGAGCTACAGGGGATCTATCAGTACCCTGGGCTCCAGACATACACACACACACCCACACACACACACACACACACACACACACACACACAGACACACATCACACTGGAAATTAATTGAAATGTTAATGGAGGCGAAGACTCCATTCTTAATTGCTTTGTGCTGGATTAAGACAAGATCGGTTATGAAGAGAAATTGAATCAGGATCCAGGGTGATCCTGGTTGTAAAAAAGGTTGCAGGCGTTGTGCGGGAAGGTCATAAATGAGCGCTGATTGTCACAACGAACAAACCACGACAGACACCCTCTGTTTTTTGTTAGCAGGTCATGTTAGCAAACTGAATGGGATAATTAGTTAACAATATGTACTCAAAGAAAGTTCACTGTATTTGTCTTTTTTTCCCAAAATGAAATATCTGAGGTGGCAGAAAAATAAAAGCAGTGTTTTGAGTTTTCCCGGATGTGTCGAGGAAAAACACTTAGAGGGAGGCTTTGATCTTAGTTTTAATTAGCTCCTATTCCCCTCTAGTATTCCTCTTTTCTGTATTTGCAAGAAAGCGTACGAACAATGCTCACAACGAAGCCTCTTCTGCCGATATCAGCATTTTACTTAACTTTCCCTCTTAACTTGTTTTTTTTTCCTCTTTACTTCTCAAAGTGTTCCCTCTCTCCTTCAAAATGTCATGGGAACAGCAAAGAGAAGCTCCTCCGTGTCCATCTCATCACACTCACTCTCTTTGCCTTTAAAATGTATCCAACATACCAAGCACATGATAAATTCATCATGTGGATGTTTCTGAGTCAATATTAATTTCAGGCTTTTCATGATGGCAAATCAATAGCAGCAACACTAAGAGGCTCCTTTGCATGTTGAGCACCTTGTCTCTGCCAGTGAATGGAGACGTGATGAGAGGTGAGAGAGCATCCACGGTGGTGCCAGCGGGGAGGCCCAAACTCACTCATTATCTCCCCTCAATTAGACCCTCTCGCTTCGCCACCCTGGGCCTCCACAATGCATGTGTGTGCGTCTATGTGTCCGTGTGTGTGAGTGGTTCTGTGCGCCTTCATCCTGCTGAGTTCATCATGCAGGCAACTGAGGAGTGTTTTCATTGAAAATCTCTCTCACTGATCACTTAGACATAATTGGACAGGCCATCTCTCTCTTCCTCTGTGTGTGTGTGTGTGTGTGTGTGTGTGTGTGTGTGTGTGTGAGTGTGTGTGTGTGTGTGTGTGTGTGTGTGTGTGTGTGTGTGTGTGTGTGTGTGTGTGTGTGTGTGTGTGTGTGTGTGTGCTAATTGAATAGTGACATGCAGCCCTTTAAAAGGTTTGCTTGACAAATAAGTAGAGAACAGAGCTGAGGTTGCGTGAAACAGTTGTATTACTGACAAAAGTAGAAAAACTCAGACCAGTTACATTTAATTCCGGTTTATTTTTTGCAGTTTTGGCCATCATTCAAAATCAGAAACAATATCACTGTAATCACCAAGGTAACTGATGAGATATGGGCTAAGAAGAAATCAGAGAGGGCAAGAAACGCTACGAGTGAGACTTACAGACAGGTTAGTTAGTTAGTTAGTTAAAAAGGTTAGCAAAATTTATTTTGAAGGGAAAGCTGAAATATAAAATTATTATCCAAACTGTCAGTTGATCACATCTATCACAGTTTACAGGCCGAGCTCACTTTTGGTTTTACTCCACCATAAATTGTATCCGATTAACTGTTTAGCTTGTTTACACCGTCTGATTATCTGCATGCTTGTGTTTTTACTCTGTCTGAGTTAATTGTAGCGATTTCGCCATGTTCCCTGATCTCAGAAATTACTATGGAGAGAATGGTGTTATCATAACTGATAAAAAAATTATGTCCAAAATTAAGGGAATATGACACAAATTGTAATAAATTTAAATGATCTCATAAGTAAGGGATAGCTCACAGACACACACATTAACTAGTTAGTTCTCCCTGACTTCTCCATATCTAATTTTTTCTGCGCAATTTTGGTCATTTTTTCCTCTCTCCTTTCCCCTGCAGCTGCTTCACAGACCTGCAGGCAGCAGCTTCACCACAGCAAACGTTATTTCAAAAGTCCTCTCTTTCCTCTGCTTTAGTTAGTTGCCTGGGCATCCAGATTCACGTAAACATAAAACATATCTGACATTATGTTTGCATGGTTCTCAATGAGAGGTTTTTATCAATTATTTTTGTCTTTGTATGTTGTCGTTGGACGTGGTTACACAAAAACCATTTGCAACAAGCTTTTTGGTAAAGTGTCACTGCAGCGGCCCTTTGCTACAGTTTAATAATACTGGCGCATTCATTTAGAACCACAAACACCTTCATGTATGTATCTAGGCACTCTGTCCGGTTATAAACATTAATCCAGACCTTCCACTTAGAATCGAGAATTTTCAGTGGCCATGGTATAACTCAGTCTGATGTATTCTAACTAATTGTCATCAATTTTTAAAGTCTAAGAATGTAGAATGAATGTAATTGCATAGTTTGCATTATAAACATGTTTGAATTCAAGACCCTTGTGCTGAAAGACATTGTAGGCCACTTTCTCTCTACCTGTTCAGACTGTGCATGTGGGACTTGGGACTGTAATGTATCCCAGCAGCCCTGTGGTTCAATCGTTAGACTGAGTGAGAGTGTCTGTGTGTGTGTCACAGCAGAGAGACTCCAATTCAACATTTATGAGGCCTGTGTGTCTGTGTGAAAGTCTCTGGCCTCTTGTAGTCCCGAAGCACAGGTTATAAGACAGAGGGAGTTACACACACATGGCTGTTAGTACTCTTGAAAGCACATTACCAGGCACCTACTACAACATTCACATAAGCAAACAGACAGATACACAGATGCTGGGGAGATGCCAAGGACACTGAGCTGGGCTGTAATCAATTATGAAAGTTACATCTCTCGGTCTGTAGGTCGGTATATGCTTGTTTGTGCGTTTGTGTGTGTGTCTGTGTGTACAGACAGATGAAATACACGGGTGGAGGTCAATTTGTGGGATGGATAGTTTTACAGTTTTACAACAAGCAGTGGAACAGGGAGATGGAGAGAGAGAGGGAGAGACAGAAGGCAATGAATAAAAAGTGAGAAGTAGCAGTGTATATAATATGTGACGAGCAAAGTGAGGAAGAGCTGCAGAAGTTTTGTCTCTCCATCAGTAGCCCAGTCCCGAGTCCCTCCGTGTGCCTTCCTACCCCCCAGAGGGCCTGTTGTTTAGGGTTGCGGAGCCACCTAGGTCTTGATGAATTTCTCCCCGTCAACAAATTAAGAGTTGCAATTGTTGCTGTGACAACAAGGCATCCCGGTCTCCGTGGGGAGCACCATGGAGACCAGTGACAGAACTCCAGAATTCTCCTAATCATCCCCAGCTGTCAGGAAGCACCTGGCCTGACACCTCTGCTTAAAACCTGTCTCCCAGGCATAAGATAATTACAAGTGCCAGCAGAGAAAGAGAGGGAAGGCAGGGAGAAAGAGAGCTGGTGACAGAGGAGAGAAAGAGAGAATTCTTTCCTTTAAGTTACTGTGTGAGGAACGGAGTGCAGGAGCTTTTTTAGGCAAGTTGCAGTTGCATTGAAGTAGAGGAAGTGTTCAAAGGCAGAACTGGATTGGAGTGTGGAGAGGTTTCTGGGGTGCCTCCCCTCTTTCCTACAGAGAGGGCCTGGGAAGGGGGTCCCCAGATAGCGCTGTGGGGGACAGGTAAGGGACGGAGCTGTCACTGGGCCCATATTCACACACATTTAGAAGACAGAGACTGTTTTACTGGTCCAGTACAAATGTTCCATGGATTGCACCACATTTTGGGGGTAACAGTTTGTGGAGTATCTTTTTTTTTTTTTTTTTTACCATTATTATTTTGGAAAAGTTACACCAAAGTTATGGAAGCTCTGGTCTGTCGTATGTATTGTTTCAGTGGTAAATAGAGTAATGGCTTGGAGAAAGTCTGTATACAGCCTACAAAACAGAAATATCGATGCTGACATGCCAAACTGCCTGACAAAAAGAAAAAACACATAGGCCTCATGTCTCACCAGCCCTCTCTATAACCAGCCTGATTGCTACGTGCGAAAATACTTGCCGAATCAAATGTACTGAGCCGCTAAGGAAGAGCAACACACACATTTCACCCACGTACGCATACTCACACACACACGCTTACGTCTCATTACAACCTCTCATTTCTCTAGCAGCGGGGCCTTCCTTTAGAATAACACTCCTGTCATCCCAGCCACAGGGGGCTAAATTATTCAAACACTCAAATTCTTCCCTTCTTCCTCCCACCCACCCTCTCTCTCTTTCCAACACTCTGCCACTCATAATTTGTCTTTTCATTGTTGCCAATTTCGAGGCAATCCCACCCATTAATGATGCCAACTGTTCTAAATGGTGTCGAAGCTGAGTGAACGAGGGGGGGGTGTCAGCGAAAGGGAAGCAATGCATGTGTGGATATGACAATGCTCGGGATTTTACAAGCTGCTGTGTAGATATAAATGTATGATATACTGACGTTCACCCATCTCTCTCTCCTGCCCTCCCACAAGCTCTGATTGTTAAACAGGCTTTGTTTTATTAACTTTAAATGTACATATGTGGCTTTATTTGCCTGTCACTAGTAAGCATATTTTGGGAGATTATGAAATATATCTACATCTGTTTCCTGTGCAGAGTCTACTCGGATGCATAAAACTCTGGAATTTATTTTCACTACGAATCAATTAGATCATATACTTTTATGGTCATGCCTTTGTATTGGCAAGTGGCAAGCTATCTAAAAAACACTTTCTTTTTGTATTGACTGAATCAAAAGTACAATAAATGATGAATACATCAGTGAGGATAGTGATGATACAGCAAAATGGCACTTAGAGTATTGTTTTTGTCCTTTTATGTGTTCTCCTGAGAGTAGCTATACCTACAGAAATGTACGGAGAATCCCATTCAAATCACGAATGTTGAGAAATAATTTATTCACATGCATCAGTCGGTGAGAAACAATGTCAATATTTAATGTCTAAGAAATTATGCAAAGACACCTTGCACCATCTACCTTGCACTGAAGCTGAAACTGCATGTTTATAATCTGGATATTTTTCTTAAACTGATGAACAACACAAAGTAAGTAGCATTGTCTTGTGATTAGTGCTCTGTCATCCTTGCAACAAAGCAAGGGGGGGTTTACCTCTTTTAGGCAGACTTGATGTGATTTACTTAAAAATACTGGGCCCTCTGACCTTGTCTAAATAAATCAAAATTATAGTAAATAATTAACAAGTTGGCTGAAGGATGTTGGATCAATTTAGGAGCCTCATTAATGATTTTTCCAATATACCTGTCTTCAAAATTAATCTATGAAATATTTTCTTATGATTTTCTTTATTACAAACAGCACTTACACCAAAAACAGTTACAGTCTTCTGATTTACTAATTTCATTTCTGCATTATAGAATCTGTTTTGTGTTATTTTTTAACTAAAACACAGAAGCTTTTAAATAGCACAGTTAATTATTTCCAGACGTTATCAGAAGTGATCACAATCACATGTAAATGAGGAGTGCAGATGTAGACTCAATAAATCACATGGGGAAGGAGAGAGAGAGAGCAAAATAAATATTGACTGGTATAAGAAAGAAGGGCGAGAGACAGAGAGAGAGTGAGTGAGAGAGGCCTGGTTAAGCTGTGTGATGGAACCGAGCTGCTATCTTAAATGAGGAATCCCATATGAAGGTCTGGATTAACCAAATTTAATCCCTCATCAAACAGACAATAACAGTGCAGCCTAATCCCCCCAATTCTCAGATTAGCAGAGCTCCTGCTCTCGTCTTGGCAGCGCAGTAGGGGCCGGTGCCGGCCCGTTGAGCTCTCCTCCACAATGACCTCTGGATGAGAACAGGCTTACAAGCCACAAGCCTGAGCTTCATCACAGCAGCTGCTAGTCAACAAAGTTTTACTGGATGAACAGTTACATGATACATTCACAGGACATGGGAGGGTGAAAAGAGGACATTTGGGAGTTGTGTATTGACCTGAAATTTTATTGCAAAATCAAATTTGTAAGATTAGATCTAAAGTGTCTTTGGGATACTTTTTTTCAACTAAATGTTCAGTAAAACAAATACAGTATATGGCTGGAGGGAAATTAAATAAAGAAAGCTCAAAAAAAGGTGTTTCGGTGCATTTGACTTTGAAGACCTTGATTGTACTACAAAACCTGTAATTAGTGGTTGAGATAGGAGGATGTAATTACCTCTAAGAGTGAGTACCCTGGAGTAAACAAATATGTTCATCAAGCAAATAAAGGATTACTGTGTATATGCTCACTTCACTCCTTAACCCGTCTGATTCATCTGGGAAATGCAAAGCACAACATAAGGAGAGAGGGTGAGAGAGACGGAGAGAAACAGAGAAAACAAGAACAGAGAGAACAGAGTCGGGCCAAAACTGCTGACACTCACTCTTCTGTACCGGCTGGATTAGTCCTTTCCTTAGATAAAACATAAATAGGCAAATGCTCATTGGGAATACATGTATAACTGAGAAATATTTATGTTTGTCTTCACTCTTACTTTCAAATTTGTCAAATATTACTCCAGAACAATTTGATCCCAAACTCTTTGAATTTTCAAAATAATTTAAAAGACTTTCTGTGATACGGCTTCATAGCAATTGACTACATTAAAGCCTCATGAGGGAATGTAGCCGCAAAGGCAGGACTCAAGTCACGGTCTTGTTAACTAGTTTGTTTTTGCTGATGGAGTCACACTCCACAAGTTTGGGCATAGCTGAAATTTTGATTTAAACCTCTGTTGACTATGTCCAGCACTGTCTTTTGCTTGTGCAAATGCTGAGCCTTATTTTCTCTCTTAATTAAGGTAATTGGGATTGAAGACTGGCCTGTTTTAGTATAGCCTTGAGGCAGAAAAGGTTGTGTTTTTGCAGCGCTAGGCTGATAGACGGGCTGATGGAGGTACTCAAACCTGAGTCCCTCCAGGCACCAGGAGACAGCGTGCATGATGTTTGCTGACCTGTGGAGACCCTGCATGTTTAGGTAAAGATGTATAGAGACACAATGAGACATCTCTTTTGACAAACCAGTGCACCTGAGTATTAGAGGTGAAGATAGGACGTGACAGGATGCCTGAAAGCTGTTTTTTAGAAACTTAAACTAAAAGACTTGCATGTAAAAACACAGACATAAAGGACTGTGGACTTGCTGAGAATGAGGACAAACATTAGGCAAAGGCGAAAGGAGAGGTTGTCTGCACACTCAAATTTTTAGGCTTCCCAAATTTTATTTGATGCAATGTTTCCGACCTACAAGGTCAACGTCACCTTCTCATTTGAAGGCTGATTTTTTTTTAACCTGCACCTGTACATACCTGTATGCAGTCACATGCAAAGTATATTTTTCCTTTACTGTTCAAATGCTGCATCTTACTGTTTAAATTGTATTAATACAGCCGTGTAATTAGTCATATTATTATCTAATGTTAAGATAGGATGGTGTCTTGTGTGTGTTACACCTGCAGAAACAGGAATCCCCCCAGAACAAAACTCAGGCCCAGTTTATATTTTATTAAAAGCTCAGGAATAATAAAAAGGTTCACACTTTTTCCTATTGAGAATCACAAAACTCCCTCCAATGTAAAGTGCTTTGCAGTGTGTTCATGTCGATGCTGTCTGCCCTAGTTTTCACTATTCCAGCTAATGCCATTTACCTTGCATACTTCTGTGCTATGTAACTTCCAATCATTCTAGCACTTTCTATCAGTAATTTTCATTTTATTTTAATAGTAGGTGTACCAGTAACAACTGTAGTAATAAATGTAGTAGTAAATCGACTGTTTTGCGTGTATGTCTGCCTATGCCTGTTCATGTGTGAACTTGTGGTCAGATTGTGTGTGTGTGTGCGTGTGTATGTGTGTGTGTGTGTGTGTGTGTGTGTGTGTGTGTGTGTGTGTGTGTGTGTGTGTGTGTGTGTGTGTGTGTCTGTGTGTGTGTGTGTGTGTGTTTGTGTTTGTGTTTGTGTTTGTGTGTGTGTGTGTGTGTGTGTGCGTTCTTTGGAGCAGGACCAGCACAGTAGTTATGGAGCTCAGGCAGGCTAATGTTGTACTGCTGCCAAAAACAGTAAAGCAGCACCCACTGATATCAGTTATTAATATTTAACTGTCCACTATTAAAGTTTAAGGTGGTTGAGATGGAGCTGGGGGGAAAAGAGGCTACTTCATGATCACTGGCCGTACAGCACTGTAAACACGTTCACTAAAGCCCCTGACAGTGTTATGGTGTGGATTTAGGGAGCAAGAGGCAACAGCGCATGAGTCTTCAGTTGTTGTGTGTGTAGATATACAGTATGTGAGCAGAAGATACTGGATCTGATAAATGCATTTATTTTTGCAAGGACGTGAATCTGTTATGTACATGTAAAAAATCTTGGCATGACAAGTAAAGTAATTTAAGTGTAGTTGGGAACCAGCGACCCACATTAATGATATGCATGTCTTACAATACAAACGAACAGATATGGTGTGCAAAGGCCATGTTCTGAGGCTGCATTTCTCAGCTGTTGATTGTCACATTTACTGTCCTCAGTCATCGGGGTGCAGTGAAAAGTCTTGAGTAATTTCCTTTGTCATAAAACTCCTATACATTTACTTTTATTTGTCGCTGTAAACCTGCACTAGAAAACAAATAAAAATGCCATATGGTTTATTGTGTTTTACATTCAATACAGAGTTATAAACGCGTGGCTTAATATGAAAACATGCCTGAAAATATAACAATGTGTGCCGACATGTTTTTCTTAATCATGCTCAGCAGAAGTGTATCTTTAAAAGCAGCTTGGTGAAACCGGTGATGTTCTTGTGTTTCTCAGTACTTTAAAATGCATCTCCTGTAAATTCAATTTGGAGAATCAAGTTAGTACACTGTATCCTAGGGCTGTGAGAAAACTGTCTTGTAAAACTTGTTTGCCCCATCGCAACATGCTGCTTTCAGTGTTTCTTTTCCTCCAAACAACCTGGAGCATGACCCCCCCCCCCGATGTTTTGAGGTAAACAAGTCAAACCAAGGTTAAATCAGGAAGGAATACTGTGTGAGGTTCAGCGATGTTCCAACTTGCTCATGAAGAGGTTCTGTCAAAGCATTGGCTTGCTTGCTAAAAGTGAGCATGAAAAATACCCCACCTACACGTTGACCCATATCATCCATTATGTGTGGTGATTATGAGAATAGAACTGCCCTATGGGTGTCCACGGTTCCAGGGAACAATAGCTCACTGCCAGGCTGTGTTTTAACCATAGGATTATTACAGTCTGATTATTGAAGCCTCACTGAAGTCTCACCAGCCATCATTATTCCGGTTCCTTTACTGAACTGCTGGATCAGTCCATGACCTGCTCCAATTTATATTCAGATAAATGAACCAACAATTGTACCACACACAGGCATTTCGAAAGAGGTCATGACCACAAAGAGAGCACAGCTGACAAGGTTTGTAATAGATGTGGCCTGCACATGATACTGGATCATACACCCACTCCTTCACCTCTCATATAAATAAAAAAGGTCTTGAAATAAAAGGTGTGTCTTTTCCTAAACTGCTTTATGTCACAGTGCTTCTCATACATAATGCATTCATGCAAATGACAATGTCCTGCTTTCAGAAATAACAGGAGAACCTAAATCTTTGCCAAAATTAGTCTTTTAATGAAATTTCCATGAATGCAAATGCAGGCCAGGTCTGAGCGTAGTTCTGCCCAGGAATTAAACTAAGTTGGTCTGGTTTATCTTAATAGCTGATCTCAGCCCAGTAGGGCTGGTATTAAGTCTGTCGGTCGCAGCACAGCCCTCAACGCAATCACAGCTTTGCCTTCTCTAGCGTAGCTTACTCCAGTGACCAGCACAGAATTAACATGTGCATGGACGTGCACTCAAACACACACACACACACACACACACATTTACACCTGCACATACACAATCCCCGTCACACGCCTCAGTGCATTCCAATATGATGTTTCTCCATTGATATTATGGATGTAATTATACTGAGTTGATTATTAGGCCGATTTGTCTGTGGAATCCCTCCTAAATGTCTAAGTACACAAAATAGTTTGGCATGTGAAATTCAATGCAAGCCACATTTCATACCAGCATTTAGCATAAAATGAGTTGCAAACATACGTTAAGTAATTTTTATAGAGTGGCTATGGGATTCCATTAATTTAAGTTAGATCTACTATTTAGTGTAGTCCTTCTCTTTATTTATATTGTAAGAACTTAAATGAATCATTAGCAGACGATGTCATATTTAATGTTGATCTGTATTTATAATGTATATTATTGGTGTAATAATAAGGTGTGTGTGTGTGTGTGTGTGTGTGTGTGTGTGTGTGTGTGTGTGTGTGTGTGTGTGTGTGTGTGTGTGTGTGTGTGTGTGTGTGTGTGTGTGTGTGTGTGTGTGTGCAAACCACTCTCTCCATTACCTGACATATCACCTGACAGAAGGAGGGTCTTTGCGTGCAGACAGCACTTCAGTATCAAGCACTTTGGATTAGAACAGATTAGGACATTATATTAGATATGTAGAGGAGGCTAATGCTTCACTAATTAACGCGTCATTATATTGAGATCGCAGCTTGTGGTCTGTGATGGTAAACGTGTGTATATGTGTGTGTGCTGTATGTGCACGTTCACCTGTATGTGTTATGACCCATGTGTTAAGTCCATCTCCAGCACAGCATCTTTTCTGTCTGTTCATCTTTCCTTGTCCGTTGTTCACAACTATTATCCTTCACAGAGTATTCACTGAGTGTGTCTCTCCCTCTGGTCAAATGGAGAGGATCTCTGTGCTGAACTGAATTGTCACAATTGTTCCCCTCGCAAAACCATTGTGTGTTTGCTATAGCCTGCAGTGTTGAAGAGAAACCACTGGTCCCTTCACTTTATTCCAGCACAAAGTGACTTGGAGTAACTGCCAGTGATAACTAGTAATTACATCCATTTAAAATGTGCATTATTTTACCCCTGCATTGAATAAACTAGTGAGGCAGAAAATTGTCCAGTTTTATCCTCTTCCTTATAAACACACATTTCTGAAAGGAAGCACTTATTTTTGACAGGTTTTATCCTTGAGTGGGGCTAAACATTCTCATGGAGTTTCCATGTTAATTGTCACAGTTACAGAAGGACCGAGGGAGCCAGACAGACAGCAGGACAGACGCACGCTCAGTCACAGTGAAGTACCCAAGGCCAAAATTAATCTCTCCAGTTCACTGCAGTGACTCTTACCCTGAGCCATTGAACTTAGAGGATTCATCTTTTGAAGGTAGACTAGGGCATTCTGACAAAAAAAAAAATATTATTTTCACCATTCCACAAAGAGGACATGATTTCCTGGGTGGAAATACATTTGAATGGACATGTGCTGTCTATTCACCGGGGAACTTTCTCTTAATACCACTATGGCTCTGTACCCTGTATGTGTGGACTCATTGTATGCATGTGGCACAAAGAGTGATAGGAGTCTTTAGAAAAGAGCGAAGCTCTCCACAGATTAGACTCCATTAGCATTTAAGGTACTGTCATAAATTCCTCCCAAAGTGAAGGGGAGAGGCAGGACAAATGAAGTAGGA
The DNA here is from genome assembly GCF_016859285.1 of Xiphias gladius. Classification (NCBI taxonomy): domain Eukaryota; kingdom Metazoa; phylum Chordata; class Actinopteri; order Istiophoriformes; family Xiphiidae; genus Xiphias; species Xiphias gladius. The sequence continues at coordinate 14,469,946 of NC_053407.1, read as the reverse complement.
TTAATAGGGGCCCGAACCTGACCGATAGTGGGGATTGGGAGGCAGGGTCACCTTGGGATAGAGGGGCGGGTTGGCAAATGTGCAATGGGAAGAGTAGTAGAGGTAAAGGTAAGATGGACTTAGACATACAAGACAGACATTTGAAATGTTCTGTACAGTTGAATGTTGATAAAAGAAAAATGAGCATAAAAAGGTAAAAGGTGAGAGAATAAGATACCGGCGTCGAGTGCACCGGAACAGACACAGAGTTGGTTAGGTCTGTGACCTTCCATGCAGCTGACCTCCAGACAGGTAATGAGGTCAACATACGGAGACAGATAGCTACTGCTTTAGGAGAGACATGGGTGGGGGTGCACTTGTGTAAATGTACACCTGGTCAATTCTTTCTTGTTTAACACATTCTATACACTTTCAGAAAAAGACTTCTGTGTTCTAAAGCACCTAAAACAAATTTGACTTAAAAATAACATAGTGCATCCGTGTAAGTCTGGAACCTGATTTTTTCCATAGAAATCTGCAATATTCTTTTATTCTGCATGATGAAAGGAGATTAGCTCAACAACTGTAATTAAATATCTACATTCTTCTCCTGTTATCTTACTCCTGTATTTCCCAAGACTGTAGGCAGGTGTAAGAACGTCTTCCTAAATTTGCCCCAGTTGTCAGACAGACTCAAATTTTATTTTTAGTAGATAAAAAGTTGAATAAAAACACTTAAAATTTAACTAAACTTAAACCTTCAGTAACTGATTTATTGGCCACTTAGGGGCAGCAGAAAGAAGCTGTAAATATTGAATCACCTTTTAAGTTGATATGACAAATGTGTTAGCAAACAGTGACCTATTTACTAGGGGTGTAAAACAAAGCTACCATCTGTATCTGTTTATGTTGCAAAAATATCTGTAACTTGTTCTAAATTGTCTACTCTGTAGTGATGGGAATTACAGCTCTTTGAAGGGAGATGGATCCCATGGCTCCTTTCCTTTGTGAGAGCCGTCGTTCTTTTTTTCTTTTTGGCTGGACTACAACAGCGGGGCCAGCCCTATAAACGCGAATGTCCGTCCCTGACTGACTGACTGACCGACTGAAATGCCTCAGCGTTTTTGAGTTTGGCTCATTTTTATTTCCAACCCATCTGCCTCTTGTGACTGGCTGGTTCACACTGTTCACATAAAGGGGAAGTGGTAATTCGACATTTGGCTCGGGTGGAAGTGACAGACAAGGACTGTCTACCAGTCACTGATCTTTTATTTTAATTGTGCGACCACCTATCAAGTCAGCCAATTCGCATTTAATGTAGGGTGGGGCAAAGATGAGAGTGTAGCAACAGTTCAGGCTTCAATAGGCCAAGACCAAGAGGTAAAGATAACACCTGTGGCACATCAGTAAAGTTTTATTCCCCAATGCATAACTAATCTGATAAAACTGATGTATTCTCTATGGCATCACAGTCCACAAACACTCATATGAGCTATTGTCACTGATTGTAGCAACTGTTATGTTGTAATTCTACTGAGTTAAAGGTATTTTAATGCATATAAATTATGCATTTCTGTATTTCCTGTTACTTCTTTGTTTTCCTCAAAAACAAATCTATTCTGGAGTGAGAAAGCTGAAGTGGAAAGTTAAAAACACAGGTTAACAGGCAACCCATGTTGTCTTGTACAGTACAGATATGACAAGTATTAGTCACTTCTTTAAGACAACAGAGGGGCAACAAAAGAAAATGTTTTTTCTGCGCTGCAGCTGAACCCACAGTCTGACCTGATGCTGAATCACTGGCTTGCAGCAGGTCTGTAACAAAGTTTCCCCCTCCTCTGATCTGCAGTTTGAATTGACTTTCAGCCAGCCAAGGAGGTGAGGGTGAATGTCTGCCTTTATGCAGCTTAACTCCCAACCCCTTACAGTAGCAGGGACAAGGTGACTTACAGGTAATCTATAAGAATAAGGAGCCAGGCGGGCGCCCTGGGCTTTTATTAGATCTCCGATACTCCCCGGCCCCAACCCCAGTCCCAGCCTCAGCCCCAGATTGGCATTCGCTGGCTCCACCTAGAGAAGGGCTACGTCGCAAATTACTCGAGACAGCCACTATGACATCCCCCTAAAAACCACCTGTCCTTTAACAGAGGGGCCGAGGCGGCACAGGATAGAAGATGTCAGTGTGTCCTAGCATTCCCCCATGAAGAAAGTGAGAGAGAGGCAGAGAACGAGTAGAGGGATCTATCTGTCAGAGCTTAAGGAGTTTTCTAACAGTACATTGACCTTGAGTGCTTGCCATTGATTTCCAGTAACGCCTCCCAAACAGCGTTGCAAACCCCGCCGAGCACTGCGGGACCCTGATTGGGAACAGATTTCCCAAATTCCGATAGCATGCCACCTGCCCAGGATGATGGATAGTCCTCCTGTATCCCATCAATCCTCACCTGCTGCCGGGGAGGTGACACCTGGGCCAGATTTATCATCATATACGACATCAAGCCAAGCGGCCAATCAGAGGGAGGTATACTAAACTGAGGCCCCTCCCCCCTGGAGGGCTCCATTATGTTTGGAAACAGATTTATTCCGGCGATTTGACAGGAGGAGGGGAGATGTTGAGGGAGAGGAAGAAGTTAGAGGGAAAGGGCAGAGAAAGAAAGAGATGACTCCCTGGGATAAACAGAGGGTTAAACTGAATGACGCTGTAAGGCAGTACTACAGTGATTAAGAATTGCACCTCCATAAAGTTCCATGAAGTTTGGGAAATCACAAGAGGCATATTAAAAAAGAATAATGAAAACCAAAGCAGCAGAGGCCAAGGTCTCCTGGCTTTTAGAGAGCAATTTGCAAATACATTCAGTGCAACGTTTTGCAATTTACTAGATTTGTTAAATATTGTTTCCTAATTATCTAGATAATACATGTATTCCAGATGGCAATGCATTCCTTTCAAAATGTGTTTATTGCTGTAAATCAGTAGTATATTAGGGTAATTTCTAGGAGACAGGTTTGGCGTGATGACATTGTTAGGGTTATTTTTTCAGCATTTGAAAAGCTTTCTCCAAAGCCACAGAGAACATTATAAAACTGTTTTCATAGACTGAGTAGTACTCGAGATGAGTAAACTTAATTTCATGTGAAAAATTGGTAGAATGTCCCTTTAAAGATTTATGTAGCAGATTGCAAACTGTATTTGTGTGTATTTTTTCATAACTGCCGAATAGAAGCAAAAGTTCTAAAAATTCATTAAAATTTTCAGGAACATTCACTGACATATTTCATACTTGCCTTTTTATATGTGTATAAAAATGTTTTGTCAGTATCACTGTAAGTCAGTGTGTTCATATGATTCACAATATACAGCGTATAATATAATGAATTTATCTTATTCCATCTCTCAGAAATGATCATGGAAGCAGAAGAGGTGATCACAAGACCATGAATGCACTAATCTAATTAATATCGTCCTGTTCCTGCCACTGATTTTACGACTAGTTAAAAACCTTATGCTGCTTTTATGGCTATTAGAAGCCAAGTGTTAGCAATCTTCTACTTCACTCTATTTTCTGTCTCCACCTGCGGTTGGCCACCTTAAAAACTTAGAGCCTCGAGGGAGCATAGGGTCCAAGAGACCCAGAGGTCAGCTACATCTCGATCATTGCAACAGATGTCTAAAAAAACAATCCAGAATGAGACCTGACAGCTGTGATAATGCTCTGGCATTGCCAGGAGTTTTCCTTTCTACAGTTAACGTACCTTCTTCCTTCCCCCAAAACCCTTCCCTTGCCCTCTTCCTCTCTGCAAACCCCCTCCTCCTTTTCCATCCTTCCCTCTCTTTCACTTGGCGGAGCTACAGCAGTTTCTCCAAGGCTCACCAGGCACAGTGCTTTAGCCCTGTGTAATCCTGCCAACCCTATTTCATTAGCCACGCGGACTAAAGAGCTTAACGACACAGCCCCATCGCAATAGAGGGAGAGAGAGGGGAAAAAAAAGACACAACACAAATTCCTCAGAGTACATGGCCGCTCAGCCAGTATTTACGCTTTTTCTGTCTCTCTCTCTCTCTCTCTCTCTCCATGCGCCTTGCCATACCTCTCCCTCTGCCTCTCCATCTCCATCTTGCAAAGGAGCCCAGGATGGATTAGAGATGGCATCAATGGGATGAGACGTATTACCAATCGATTTGGAGGGAGCATGGCATTGTTCTTCTGAGTGGAAAACTTTGTATCTGGCCAATGTGCCAATGCCAAATGGAGCTGATTTGGAGATGAAGTTGTGTGGAGGAGTGACTCTCCCTCACTCACTCTTTTCTGTCTCATTTCATCCAAAACTACTGCTTGCGTTTAATCGCTGAAGTCATTGAGGACTGTTTTGTGGTTCGTCTGTATTGTTTTGGAAGAAACATGTCAGTTTAAGAGCCTGTAAAGTAGCTTTGTACTGATCTGGGGAGAAAGGAGGATAAACAAGCAGATTGAGAGAAACCTGATCAGTGTTAATGGTGATGGTTTAGGCTTTCGTCTTTCACTGATGCCTTCTGCCTGACAGCCAACAACACCATTCCACTGATTAGACGGCACTCCTGAAAGAGACAGACAGGAGCTAAAGACTTACTATGCCCATATTTCCACTCCTCTTCTATAGGCTGATTATAAAAATCACAGTTGTGTGCTGACAGATCATACATAAACTTTTTAACACAAAAAAATTCTCAAATCATGATTTCCCTCCCCAGCCTGGGATTGATTACGTTGGAACGGCAAGGTCTAAACCAGAAACTGTTGATTATTTACACAATATTAATAAAAAAGCCGTTGGACAGGGTACTCGGATGGAGGGCCCAAAGATGTACAGATAGGTGCATAAGTATTTAGACAGTGACACAATTTTCATAATTTTGCCTCTGTGCACCAGCACAGTGGATTTGAAACGAAGCGATCAAGATGTGATTGAAGTGAAGTTCAGCTTTAACTCAAGGGGTTAACAAAAATATCACATTAACCATTTAGAAATTACAGCCATTTTTATACATAGTCCCTCATTTTCAGAGGCTCAAAAGTAATTGAACAAACCGACATAATTATAAATATAAGGATTATTTTTAATACTTGGAAGAAAATCCTTTGCAGTCAATGACTGCCTGAATTCTGGAACCCATGGACATCACCAAATGCTGAGTTTCCTCCCTTGAGATGCTATGCAAGGCCTTTACTGCTGCCGCCTTCAGTTGGCCATTGAAGAATCTTCCATTTCTTTGGTTTGAGAAGCTCTTGGGTTGCTTTTGCAGTATTTTGTGGGTAATTATCCATCTGTAGTGTAAAGCACTGTCCTATCAGTTTTGCAGCATTTGGCTGAATCTGAGCAGGTAGTATAACCCTATATAGTTCAGAATTCATCCTGTTACTTCTATCAGCAGTCACATCATCAATAAACACCAGTGATCCAGTTCCATTGGCACTATGCCATAACACTACCTCCACCATGTTTGAAAAATGACGTGGTATGCTCTAGATCATGAGCCGTTCCTTTTCTTCTCCATACTCTTCTCTTCCCATCATTCTGGTACAAGTTAATCTTGGTTTCATCTGTCCAAAGAATCTTGTTCCAGAACTGGGCAGGCTTTTGTAGATGTTTTCTTCTCTAACCAGTGGTTTGCCCCTTGTGGCAAAGCCTCTATATTTACATTCATCAAGGCGTCTCTTGATTGTAGACTTTTACAATGATAGGCCTACCTCCTCGAGAGTGTTCTTGACCTGGTCAGATGTTGTGAGTTGTTGTTCTTCACCAAGGAAAGAATTCTGTGATCATCCACTTTAGATTTCCTTGGTCTTACAAGGCCGTTTGGTGTTGCTGAGCCTGCCAGTGCTTTTCTTCTTTTTAAGAATGTACTAAATAGTTGATTTGGCCACTCCTAAAGTTTCTGCTATCTGTCTGATAGCTTTGTTTTGTTTTTTCAGCCTAATGATGGCCTCCTTCATTTGCATCAACATGTCCTTAGACGACATATTAAGAGTTCCCATGAACAGCTACCAAATCCAAATTCAACACTTGGAATCAACTCCAGACCTTTTATCTTCTTAATTTGTCATGAAACAACGTCGACATAGGCCACACCCGGCCCTGAAACTGAACAATTGTCAATTGTCTAATTACTATTGAGCCTCACAAAATGAGGGACTATGTATAAAATTGGCTGTAATTCCTTAAATGGTTCATGCAATATTTTTGTTAAACCCCCTGAATTAAAGCTGAAAGTCTACACTTCAATTACATCTTGATTCGTTCGTTTCAAATGAATTGTGGGGTTGTACAGAGGCAAAATTTAAAAAATTGTGTCACTGTCCAAATACTTATGCACCTAACTGTAGGGGAGCCTGGCCAGGGTCTAGGCAGGTTGTCAGCTAAGGGCAGAGGGTGTGGGGGACAGGGGCAGAGGCTGCTACCATATTTCTTCATGAGGGCGACAGTGACAGAGCAGCGACAAAACGAATGGCCTGTCAAAAGAAATGAGAACGAATAGTTGCTGTGTTCCATGGAAAGAGGACCCTTCAAGCATCAAGGGGCGGTTCGTTTGGAGGCAGAAACCAGGACCAAGTCTGCAGCTAGCATGACTGCTACAGTAACTACAATGAAACCTGAGTCTTCTTTTTCAGGAAAAAACATTTATTTTCCAAATTGTTTCTATGTGGAATGGAGCAAGAAGCATTTGCTTCCAGTTGCAAATTGACCCACTTCCTTGGTTTTGTGCGGAATTCAATCTGATTGAACCTTGACACATTATATCATGAAGGTCTCCAGTGTCCAGTTGGTTTGTGAGAGGAGTTTGGATTGAACTCTCATTCAGGATATATTGTTTTGTTTATTTTATGGTTTGTGTGTGGCCAAATAACACAAGCACCAGAGAAGTAGGGATGGTGTTAAAGTAAGTAAAAGGATGAAACGCTGTACAATTTACAATTTTGTGAACTGCAGTTTCTGTTTAGAACCCTACCCACACTACCTCCTTGAATATGACGGCACTTTGTCTTATGAATACTCTATTTTCTATATCTTTTTTTCTCTTCGTAAAATGTCTGTCTTTTGCTATATTGCAGCTTCTCCCTCCCTGTTTTTTTTTAAACGTTCCCCTTCTGTCTGCCCCTCTCCACTCTTTTCTGTCTCATCATTAGTGGCTGTCCCATGTTGAGGGGAGAGTAATCTGAACTGCTCGTCCCAGGGGCCCATTCCTTTACTTCCTGCTGTAGGAATAAGCGGCCTATTGATTAGTTATCAGCCCGTAATTGGGCTGCAATCTCCCTCGCCCTCAGATATCCCCCAGATATATGACACTCCTGACAGCCTGAGAGGTGGGTGAGGAGGGCGGGGTGAACCTCCTGGCTGCCAACACTTTACTCAACAAAATGTCTTCCTGACGGCATAGATGCCAGCTGCTGCCCACGACTCTCTTCCTGCAAAGGGATTTTCAACATCATGCCAGGGAAAGATTATTCAATCTTTTAAATTATAAAGCCAACGAGAGGTCCAGCAGGATTTTATGCTCTGTGTTAACTATGAGCACCCATTTTTGCCATTTTCTCATAGGAATAAACTCTGAAATTGTAATCAGAGTTTTAAAATGAAAATGGTGCGGCTTACCGAGAAAGAAACTTATATAAGCTCAGAGTAAGTACACCATTCGCATATGGATAATTGCCTGTGAGGGATTTCAATACAAATTGAGGCTCAGGAAGCGGATAAGCAACAGGAAGGGTGTCTCTGCTCCTGTGTAAGCATCCAAATCTACTGTGAGTGCGCAAAGAACCATGACTAACTCTTACTAAGTCTGTTTGTGCGTTTTTAGGAAAAGCTTAAAGATACTTTCCTCTCTTCTTCATCTTGTTCCTTCTTGCTGTCATAACCTCCTTTTTTCCCAAAAATTACTTGTCACTCTCAGGATCTCTGTCTTTTAGAAATGCATATATCATTTTCCAAATGCTCCCACAGTTTCCACTCATCACCACGAGGTGTTAATTGTGACCGTTTTTGAGCTTGTGCAGAGAGCAGATGAAGAGGAGACATGTCCCGCTGGGTTCTCCAGACAGACACAACATGTCAAACCCTCCATTTAGCAGCCAGATAAACGCTTATCCCAGCCCTCCTCCTGCTCCCTCGCTCCTCCTGTCTCTCCTTCAAAACCACATCTGATAAACATCTCATTTCCACACTCAATATTGCCATAATCAAAAGTCCACCTATTACATGAAGCCTGTTCATCATCTTGCTTCACTCATCCCTCGGTCCAGTAACGATCAACCTCTTTTTCCTCCATTCTCCTCCCTCACTCTTCCCCAGAGAAGTGAATATCCCAGTGGAAGTGTTTTTTTTCTCCTGGCATCAATCTAGCTGGGATATAAAGGATTGTTTTATGAGGCCGTGGTGTCCTGTGGGCTGTTTTGTCTCTGCATCTTCCTCTCTGACAGAGTGCAGAATAACGCAGAGAGATCTGTCTTTAGTTTGCCTGCCCACTCAAACGCTCCTCTGCTTACTAAGAGCTATAGGCAAATGATTCCTCAGCTTCTGAGGAACAAATTAAAGGATTATCACACAGAGGTTAAAATTAATATTTACATTCATTTGTAATAATTTTAAATCACACTGTACGCAGATGTGTTTACATCCTCATCTTTCTTTTGGCTGAATCTCTTAGTGTCTCCAAACGACAGACAATGAGATCGTGTGGAAGGACTTCAGAGGAGGTCTGGGTTAGGTCATGTGAACTGTTCTGTAATGTGGTACCACATCGCTGTTGTCTGGGAGGACTGCCCCCTGATCTCCACAGAGCCAGTGCCCCCTTCAGCCGCCTGGAAAAACATACAAAGAATTGTGTGTGTGTGTGTGTGAGACTGAGTGAACCAGAGAAGCCTGTGCTCATCTCGTTTGTAGTTCCCGTTACTAAGCATATACTTACATACAGTATATAGAAATTATGTATGACATTCTAAAAACAGTTTGTTATTATAATTTATTCTGGTGTGAGTCAGGCTTTTTCTTATTTAAAATGTTTTTTTCTGACTATGCTTCTCACTCAACATCATGAATAAACAATATGTACATGTAAATCATACAAATGCAAATTTCTTATGAATTTTATGTTTTTTTTTTAAGTTTTTCAACCATAACTTACGATTCTTTAACGGTAAGGGCTGCAACTAACATCTATTTTCATTATCAATTAAACAGTCTCTGATTTTTGCAATTTATCAGTTAATTATTTGCCTATGGTTGAATGGAAAATGGTAGAAAATAATGAAAAATGGCCATCACATGGCCCAATAAATCTTCACATTGCTGGTTTCGTACAACTAACAATACAAAGATCCACAGATATCCAGTTTACAATGATATAAAACAGAAAAATTCAGAAAATCCTTACATTTGAGAAGCTGGAACCAGTGAATGTTGGGTATTTGATAAATAACTGAAATGATTAACCAGTTGTTATTGTTGTTGTTGATGAATTTTCTGTCAATTGATGGTCGAATACACAGTTTTAATAGTTTTTGCCACTACTTATGTTGACTTAATTTAACCCTACTCCTAAACTAGGTGCTTGCTTCAGTTGCATTAAAATAACCTTTTGTGACATATCATAAGAGACTGAAATTGGCTTGAGAACTTTTGAGTGACCGGTTCAAATAGTGTGTTTCAGTCCTGGCGAGTAAAGCTGTGGACTCGAGAATAGTTTATTAACAGAGGCCTACTGTATTTGTACATATGTGCGTGTATGATTTTATGTTGTTGTTTAAATATGGGATGAATGTGATGACACTGTGGAAGAGGTGAAGGAGCAGAAAGCGGAGGATGACTCCTCGCACCTCCTCTCTGTATGACAGCGCAGTTCAACGCTGACTAATGGGGAAACTCTTTATGTATATGAGTAGCATTAATAACGGCACAGAGTGGACAATGTGGACATAATTAACAGTATCCCGCTGCAAAGAGTGTATAGCACAGTACCTCTACAGGCCACATCAATAACAATGAATCATCATGCCAGTGTGTATGCTGAGAGACAAGTATGCAAACACTGTGTTCATATTAGAAACCTAAAAATAGAAAATCACAGTCATTAGCCATGAAAAACTAAAATCATCCACATTTCTTCCCCAGTTATGGCAACCATAGAAACCATTAGCTTTGGGGGAATGCAAATAGTTTGTGTTACCGTGTATTGTTTTTGTTGTTTTGTGAGTGTTCACTTCTTCTACCTGCTCCTCCACATGCTGGGCGATGCATGGTGGGGATAGCTAATGAGGCCGATAATGTAGCAGTGTGTGCCTAATGAGAGAAGATGAGCTTGGGTACCATATGATTCACACTTAATTTTTGCGTGTTTGTGTGTGTAAACATGATTAAATTCATGAACCTGGAATGTTGAAACTACAATGAATTACTTCCTGTCGCAGTGCTTCACATAAAAATTGCAACGTCCAATTTCACATCTTTATGTGTTTTCATAAAGCCCCTGAAAATCATTAATTCACAGGCTGCACTGACGTGTGAATGACATCTCTTCATCATGTTTGTCATGAGAGAGATCATATTTTAAACTATACTTGCAGTTTTCCTGGTTTTTAAAGTATAATAGAAGCGCATCCTGTGTTACACAGAGACAGAGAGCAGATGTGACTGCTCAGTCGATGCCTGTGATGTCCACCTGCTGTGAGAGACAATAACCAGATGTGAAGAGGAGAGTTTGACACATGCAAGGCTGCTCATTGTGGCCAATTACCAGGTTGAAGCATCCCTCTGGCAGGCACAGAGCCAAAGAGAGAGAGTGTCACACCCTGGTTTTCTAATCAAGTGTATCCAATCATTTGAATCAGATATTTGCTGGTGATTTTCTCTGCATAACGTTTCCAGTTTTAGGTTTTGATTGACTGTGGTGACTGGGACCTTACTGCTACTGTAGAGTTTATTCAGCAGAACTGGATAAGTGAGAAAAACAACAACAACAATAGAGGAACCTTAGTCCTTCATAACGACATATCACTGGTAGGCCCATGTCTTGTCTCTGAAGACACCGTTTCCTTCTCTGTTTGTAAGTGTGTGTTCAGGTACAATGCAAGGTAATGATCAAACTCACTTGTTGAAGTCCCATTTCTCCTCCATTAACCATGCAGACGTTTTTCCGCTTGTCAAGTCCACATATAAACGGAGAGTTCACACTGAGAGCTGCTACCTGCTTCCTGAGCAGGCAAATGAATCGAAAACGTTGTAAAAGTCTGATTAATACAGGATTCGGGAACAAGGACAGTGAGATAGTGGGAGAGAGAGAACGACTGGGCCTCTCTCTGTCAAACACTTTGCAAATATGGCACTTTGTTTCTGTGATGTGGAAGCTTATTATCTTAATATGCATTCTTTTATCCCTCCTATAAAACACTGACAGAGGAAAGTGTGGTGCCGTTCTTCATGCTCCTCCTTGTAATAGCTTCTCACAGCTCCTCATTTTATTACAAAAGATACAACAGTTAGTTAAGACCCAACGAAACATTTCATTTTCTGTCCTGCTAATTAAATGTGTCTCAGATGAGCCCACTGAGCCCACTCGTCTGGTTGTCCCCCATTTGGAGTGCCACCAGAGTTTAATATATGGCATTAAACAGGGATTGAGAATGAATATGAAGCCTACCTCCCATTGGGAATGTAATGAATGATTATAAGGCATAATCTCGGTAATGCAGAAATCCTTTACTTTCTGTCATTTTATTTAAGTTACTGTCTGTTAAATATGGTAATGTCTTTGGCTATTTTTGGCACACTTAGGATTTGGAATAGTGTGAGAGGGGTTATAAAATGCATATCTTGCAGATGCATAAAGTGAGCTTTAATTAGTTTTTTCCTCTGCGCTCTCAATCCTCCATTTCCTTTCTTTGTCAGAACATTGTGATAATATTTTATACATTATGATCATATTATGGTGTTTACACTGCCACATGTGTCACAATTAAATTGTATTTCCGCAAGTTATTTATATTACAGACTGAATAGATGCCTGTAAGCAAAACATTTCTACTATAAAGGTGGGTAACAAAGCAAACAACACGCACATCATCTGTTTGTGTGTAACTTCAGGGAACCCCAGAGGCAAACAAAAGGTTAGCATGCTGAAAATAAAAGTCAGGTCTGTTGCAACGTGGCACATAATTCATACTGTAATGAGGATGTTTTTAATAGATGCAACAATTAGTAAAGTCACTGTACCAGTAAATCACACCGAAGTCCGGGAGCACTGGTTATCCTTTACCCAGGATGCATCAGTGTTCTCCTTGGGGTGAACTCTGAAAGGTCAGACAATCGTCTCATTAACACCTACCGTAGCTGGGCTCCACATTTGGGGGCCCAGACTAATAACAAAAAGCCGGTCTGTACTGGGCGGGGCGTTGTTTGACTACAGACTCTGGATTTACAAAATAAATATTTGCAAGTATTTAGGGCTTTTAAGGGTTATGTCGTTCTTACAGTAAGGAAACATGCCCTCAATTTGAGTTAAAGGAAGAACTGTATTTTCATGTAGAACTTCAAAAGAGTTTAGTTCTCCGTGCAGGTGTGGTTTCTGATTTAATAAATAAAAGTATGTCATTGTCATATAACACTGGTGTGCAAATACTCTTAACTTTTCCTCTGTACTACTTTGTAAATGTAACACTGTGTAAGTGGGCCTCCTCCTGCAGTATAAGCTTATTTTATGATATATGTCTAAGTGCGACCCCTGTATAGTCTGAGGGAAAAAAAATCCTCCTGAATATAATAAAGACAGTAGTAAACTTCATGGCAGTGAGCTGCCTACGTGAAACTCCAAAGGGAGACAGAATGAGGTGCATACAGGACTATCAGCCCTCAGTAACACAGCTGATGCATTGGCTCTGGACTCTGCTTGTTAACCCTTGAGACTCCCAGGCCGATAAATCCTGGTTTAAGAGATCTGGCAAACCCAGGGCTCACACAACAGCAGCTACTGTCTGCTGCTGTATCAAATATGGATCTGTACAGACACATGTACAACTTAAACTGCTATCTGTGTCTATTAGTGACATCCATGTAGCAATACATTATTACATTATTGAAGGATTATTAGGATTATTTGGTTATTTTGCCAGTTTTACAGGATTAAGAAATGACATTTTGCTTTTACTCCCTCAGTTATGTCACTAATTTTCCTGTCACCAAACTAAAATGCAGTGAGAAAACATTATGTCATGATTGTGGCTAAAAGACTTACATATGAATGTATAAAAAACAATACCACCTTAAATATATATATATACATATATATATATTGCTGTACTTTGAAGTTCATTTCCTTTATCCTACTACTAGTCTGAATTTACACCAAAGCAGCAACAACATATAGTAGCATCAGATGGGACACCTCATCTGTTTAATATGTATTCAAAAGCATCAGAGGGGCCTCTGTTGTGTGTTCTAATGAATAAAACACGATGTTTATCCTTCCTGTTTAACGTTAAGTCCCCATGAACAGTCACAGGGACCAAGAGAATATTTACTTGTGTTGGGACACCAGGGAGTTGGATTATCTGCTGGCGGCTTTGTAGTTTTCTGAAGCTTCCCCGTGTGACATGTTCCAGGGAGAGTGCTCTTATTTACTCTCCAGTCCTCTGTGTATAGCCCTCCTTATTGTTTGTTCTTATGTGCCACCACTCCTGAGGAATGTGCTGTAGGATCCAGACAGAGAGAGACCGTTGCTGTGATCATTACATGGGATTGAGACTGTAGACTCCGGACGGACACAGATGGAGGTGTTGTCGCTACAGGCTATTCCATTAGAAAAAAAAATAATGTGACAGTGAATCCTTAAGAAACATGACTTTTGTCAAATTTAAATAGTCTCTTTTTAGATTTTTTTTTTTTTTTTTTTAAGATTTAGTTTCTTCCTCTGTTTTTGAACAATGGCAAATTACAAATGTTTCTGTCTGTAATTGCCAATCATGGTGTAAATGTTTGCCTTGTTAAGTAATCCTCAGCCCCAGCAGTGTGACTGAGAAGAGTTAGCAGATGAGGCTCTAACTGGAGCAAATTGATAAAAAGAAACGTTCCTCCACTAAAAGCCGAAAAATATGTGTGCGCCGCAAGAGAATTGGATACACACACACACACACACACACACACACCCTCACAAGTGCCACATGGAGTAGTCCTTTACACCGAAAGGTGGCGACATTGGGTTTCCAAACAACGTGATTGAACCGGACCCGTGCCGTTCTCCTTTCAAGCACTTTAACCCTCCTCACGAGGCTCCGCTTTATCTGTCGTAATCTGTTTCTGCGGTTGTATGCGGTGCGTCTGTCTATCGCTCAGTGGAAAACGTGCGAGGTGCATGCTGGCCTTTTGAAACGTTATAAAAACCTCGGCGTGGTGTTTTGAGGCGAGAGACTAACACTGTCGTGGTATTTATTGTCTGACAAGTGGCATCAGTTTGACTCGTCAATTGGAAAGCTGCCGCTACGACCCGTGAAATGCACCTGTGCACATTCTGACTATATCCAAACCCTAAATGAGAGCAGGACTAAGAAACACAATGCTGGCACAAATACGTCTGTTGACAGATCTGACTCGATAATCCAAATTAAAATCATATTTTACGTGATTATTAGGGTGGAAAAATGTGAAATGAGCGTTAAAATTACGACGAGGGGGCTAATCTGCAACGAGGCAGACGTGTACATTTACCATCGGATACCTTCGTGTAATCCTCGGAATCTGTTTTCCTTTGCTTGCTTGCTTTCCTTCTTTTTCACGCAGAGTGACAAAGGGATGAATATTAAGTCTCAAGTGTCAATCTGCTGATGGGCTTGGACAGTTCAGAAAACTTCGGTTTCTATACTGTTATGCTAATTAGGTGCCCGGGCTGAGCTGCTCATTGGCTGAGCCTCGGTCAATTTCATATTTCAGTCCTGACGTCAGGGCGCCTATAAAACTAAGCAATGCTTTTTAACTCGTCGGTTGACTGATCCCTTAGAAAAAAAAAAGAAAAAAAATCTATCAATCCTCGGGTGGAGGTTTCTTTTCTTTTTCTTTTTTTTTTTCCTTCCTTTCTCCACAAGGCAACTATTTGCCCGGGACACGTACGTGAACCTCCTCAAATTGGCGCACTAATCCTAAAAGGAGCCATGAAGTGTTAAATGGTAGAAACAGAGAGAGCGGCGCTCAGACACCCGCACGCTGGGAGAGAGGGAGGAAAACAGCGCTGCTCCAATGCGTCTGTGCAACACAGACTGAAGGAAAAAAAAAAACTTATCGACTCACTAAAGCCGAACCTGCGCCGCGCAATTAGTGGCAGGAAATCCACTTTTTTCTCCTGTTTTGAAGAAAATAAATAAAGAAATCAAGCTGGCTCAGTGCGTGTCTCAGCAGCCCACTTTGACAGGTGCTCCTCACCCCCTTTGGAGGACTGTCAACAGCAAGAGGATGGCATCAGAGCTGGCAATGAGCAACTCCGACCTGCCCACCAGTCCCCTGGCCATGGAATATGTTAATGACTTCGATCTGATGAAGTTTGAAGTGAAAAAGGAGCCGGTGGAGCCCGATCGCAGCATCAGCCAGTGCAGCCGCCTGGTCGCCGGGGGATCCTTATCTTCCACCCCGATGAGCACGCCTTGCAGCTCGGTTCCCCCCTCTCCAAGCTTCTCGGCGCCCAGTCCGGGATCAGGGAGCGAACAGAAGGCGCACTTGGAGGATTTCTACTGGATGACCGGGTACCAACAGCAGTTGAACCCCGAGGCTCTGGGCTTTAGCCCGGAGGACGCCGTAGAGGCGCTGATCAGCAGCAGTCACCAGCTCCAGACCTTCGATGGCTATGCCAGAGGGCAGCAGTTCGGCGGCGCAGCCGGGGCAGGAGGCGCGATGGCCGGGGAGGAGATGGGATCAGCGGCCGCCGTGGTGTCCGCGGTTATCGCTGCAGCCGCAGCTCAGAACGGGGCTCCCCACCACCACCACCACCATCACCACCACCACCACACAGGAGCACACCACCCATCCTCCGGGTCTCAGTCCAGTGGCGGCGCGGGGGGAAACCACCAGCACATGCGCTTGGAAGAGCGGTTCTCGGACGAGCAGCTGGTGACCATGTCGGTGCGGGAATTGAACCGGCAGCTCCGGGGGGTCAGCAAGGAAGAGGTGATCCGCCTGAAACAGAAGAGGAGGACGCTAAAGAACAGGGGCTATGCCCAGTCCTGCCGGTACAAGCGGGTCCAGCAGCGGCACGTCCTGGAGGGAGAGAAGACGCAACTCATGCAGCAGGTGGACCACCTCAAGCAGGAGATCTCCCGGCTGGCCAGGGAGAGGGACGCCTACAAGGAGAAATACGAGAAGCTGATCAGCACCGGCTTCAGAGAAAACGGAGGATCCAGCAGCGACAACAACCCCTCATCCCCGGAGTTTTTCATGTGAGTCTCGGCGCTGAAAAGTTTTAATAACCGACCCTCACAAAGAAACAGGAAAAAATATCAAACTTTTAATTTGCGCACAGCTAAAAGTAGCTTGTGCGTGCTCGTGTTGAAGTTGTTTTGTTAACGCTGCGTTAGTTAAGAGTTTTTTCAGAAGTATTTTGTTTCAGGGTTGAAGATTTTGTTCGATTTATGTTTTATCACATTGAAAGGATGCATGGGTAGGTTTTTATAAAAGACTCTGAAAAAGAATTCATTGTCCACAAATATTTTAAAGGACTTCTGTGGCACTCGAGATCATTTTCTTTAGACACAAATAACACTTAACATCTTGGAGCACATAGGTCCGCTCTTATAGCCTCATCCTGCGCCTCGCCCATCCTCCTCGCTTTACCCAAAACATGTTTTTGTTTTTTTTTAATTAAGCAATCCTCATGCAGGGAAGCTTTATTTTAATGTAAATTTATTTTTGGTTCATTTTGCTCAAAGTCCGTCTATTTGGATATGACTTATCTCACATTCATATCATCCATGTGTGCTATTTGAAAAAAAACAAACAAACAAACAAACAAACATCCAAAGCCAGTTACAACAGAAGTTTGGGAATTGATGTCAAACAGACTGTACCGGTTCTGTGAAGCCATGCATGCTGGTCATGTGCGGACTGTGTTTTTGGCCCCCCCTTCCTCTTTTTTGTGAGCTTGTGTATAATGATTGTATTATACCATGACTGCATTGTTCAGCCTCATCACCTTTCGGGATTTACTTGTAAAAAGTTTGGAGAAGCACATTCACCCGTCACTCTGCTTTCATAAGAGTTCACCGCGAACCTGAAGCCCTCAGCATTGTATAGGCTTTGCAGCCTTGTGGGGGGGAATGACTCTGTGGAACAAAACAACTTTGTACTCAGTATTGATTTATACTGATAGACAACGTACTATGAGCAGTGAGCAGCATCGGGATATTTAGTAGAAATGATTATCCTTTTTCCTGACTAATGCCAAGACTAAATAGATTACTGCGATCAACAAGTGGGGCTGAAGATAACATGTTTGGAATGAACAGAGGCAGATTATGATGCATGTCCTGAAATAAATGAGAAATAGGCTACTTTGTCACGCCGAAATTGTTGCAGCAAATGATCTATTCTTTCTGCGGTTCGTTGTTAATGTGTTTTCCTTTCATTTGAGGAACTTAATCAAGTTTACCCAGAACCCCGTGGGTCTTATACGGTTAAATAAACTGTGAACTGTCTGGAAATTGAAATTTAATGTTCTCCCGGTGTTGTAGAATAATTAAGCAAAGCACCATGCGGCCACGCATCTTTTGTGATGCCCTGGGTTTCGACACAGTAAAATGCATTGTCTGGACAGTAGAGTTAACTGGCAGATATCGTGTTCACTCTCAAAAATGGAATTTAATAAATATACCATTCATCAATAAACCTCTATGAATGGAAACAAATACATTCTCCTGAAAATTGTTTATTATTTATTGTTCTCTTTAGTTTTGCATGTTGTTTGTCACTGTGTCTTGGAGGCGATGCCACACGCTCTCGGTCGTATCTTCTCTCGATCTAAACTGAAATGTAAACAGAAGGAAACGCCAGTTACAAATGCCACTGAGGTAACGTAAACGTCTGCTTTTGAATTTAATTGTAAAAGCTCCAAGATCAAGTCCAGCTCTAATATGTGTATAAGTCATTTTATGCCTTGAGTCAGTTTGCGTTTTTCAGTCTTTTTTTTTTTTTTTTTTTTTCCCCTGAAAAATACAAGGCGAATTATTTCAACGTATTTTCTTTCTCTTTAGATGAGTTCTGCTTCTCAGGAAATAAATGGGAGGGCCTTAACCTGTTGCGTAATTAAGGACGGGAAAAAAAAAACCTCTTAAATCTCTCTTTGGAAGCGCGCAGAAAATCAGACCGCAATGCTCAGTATTTCTAACGCAATTTAAAATTTCCCCTCAGGGCCCAATAAGTGTGCTGCAGGTGTCCTAGAGAAGAATGAGTTAATGATTGATTTTAGAGTAAACTTGCACTTTTTACTCGGTAGACGTCCACTTGTTGAATACTGTCTGAGGAAAAGATTCAATTTAAAAATCGACCACAGACAAAGCTCGACGTGACAAACATGAAAAAAAAAAAAAAAAAAAATCTTCATCCGGACAAGATGAAGCAAATACACGATTACACACAAATGTGTTTAATTGTAATTATTCGAACTCTTACTTTCTGCAACAATTCCGCAGTATCTGAAAATATTGCCACGCAGCTAAACGCTATGATTATACTGCGCTGGCAGGAAATATTGCTTCGTTTCTGTTTAGGCTCAATTATGCTCCACGTTTTTAGCCAAATGCAGTTTTTGCTACCCTTACGACACGCGAGGCTTTGTGCTCATCCACCCCTCTCGCCCCAGTGTAAAGATCCTTTATTTGAATTCAGACGTGACACTGCTGAAAGGACCGAGTAAAAGCCACGGGGAGCAATCGAAGTCATTTAGTTTTGTGGTGACTGACGGGACCGGTAGCCCGCAGTCTGCCTCCGCTCTGGACTGTGTCTGGCCCTGCAGAGTGTTTCTTCTCCTCGGGATCTCAGTGCATCCTAAAGACAGTGTGGTTGAAATATAAGCTACACGGGGTCTGTCATACAAGGTCACCGCCACCACCACGCACGCTGCTGGAAAATTCTGTGTGGTTCTGTGTGTTTATTAGTGTGTGTGTGGGTGTGTGTGGAGGAGGGATATAATCTGTTCCTTCTGCAGGACCTTTGACAGTCTGAGCGGATGCATTTGCTTTGTGTATGTACATGAAGAGGAGCTGTATTTTTTTTTTTTCCCCTGAAAAATACAAGGCGAATTATTTCAACGTATTTTCTTTCTCTTTAGATGAGTTCTGCTTCTCAGGAAATAAATGGGAGGGCCTTAACCTGTTGCGTAATTAAGGACGGGAAAAAAAAAACCTCTTAAATCTCTGTTTGGAAGCGCGCAGAAAATCAGACCGCAAGTATTTCTAACCGTCAGTATTTCTAACGCAATTTAGAATTTCCCTCAGGGCCCAATAAGTGTGCTGCAGGTGTCCTAGAGAAGAATGAGTTAATGATTGATTTTAGAGTAAACTTGCACTTTTTACTCGGTAGACGTCCACTTGTTGAATACTGTCTGAGGAAAAGATTCAATTTAAAAATCGACCACAGACAAAGCTCGACGTGACAAACATGAAAAAAAAAAAAAAAAAAAAAAATCTTCATCCGGACAAGATGAAGCAAATACACGATTACACACAAATGTGTTTAATTGTAATTATTCGAACTCTTACTTTCTGCAACAATTCCGCAGTATCTGAAAATATTGCCATGCAGGTAAACGCTATGATTATACTGCGCTGGCAGGAAATATTGCTTCGTTTCTGTTTAGGCTCAATTATGCTCCACGTTTTTAGCCAAATGCAGTTTTTGCTACCCTTACGACACGCGAGGCTTTGTGCTCATCCACCCCTCTCGCCCCAGTGTAAAGATCCTTTATTTGAATTCAGACGTGACACTGCTGAAAGGACCGAGTAAAAGCCACGGGGAGCAATCGAAGTCATTTAGTTTTGTGGTGACTGACGGGACCGGTAGCCCGCAGTCTGCCTCCGCTCTGGACTGTGTCTGGCCCTGCAGAGTGTTTCTTCTCCTCGGGATCTCAGTGCATCCTAAAGACAGTGTGGTTGAAATATAAGCTACACGGGGTCTGTCATACAAGGTCACCGCCACCACCACGCACGCTGCTGGAAAATTCTGTGTGGTTCTGTGTGTTTATTAGTGTGTGTGTGGGTGTGTGTGGAGGAGGGATATAATCTGTTCCTTCTGCAGGACCTTTGACAGTCTGAGCGGATGCATTTGCTTTGTGTATGTACATGAAGAGGAGCTGTATTTTTTTTTTTTTTTTTTGTTCAAATTTGTTTGTGTGTGTCTGTGGCTTCTGGAAACTTTAAATGCACCACAGCGGCAACTTGTTCGAATGCAAAGTTGAAGACAAAGACTGTACAGAGTCTGTATTAGCTCTGTGCTCTCCCACCTGTACAGCAGTGTCACACACGAGGTCACCCGGCTCCCATGAAAGCCCAGAGTGAGGGTCAAGATGGGAGAGCACGATCCTCTTATGCCTGGAGGAATGATTTTCTCTGTGATTAAAAGTGAGTGAGAGGCAGAGATAGAGCAAGAGGGAGAGAGGGAGAGAGAGAGATGCTGGCTGCCTTGCTGCTCCTTTCAGATGATAAACGATCGGAGATGCGTCCTAGCTGAGAGGAGAGGGCCTTTTAGTGAGCATGTGTCCACTAATTTATGGCCTTCCTATCTGATTAGGTCAATATAGTGTGCTGTTTAATTACATTTGTGTTATAACCTAGAACTGGGGATGCTATTCTTCTTTCATGGCACCTCTTTCTTGTGTGAGGCAGCTAGGATTAGTTGAGTTTTCTCGGGAGTCTCAGGATTTTGCTCGGGACAGTCTCACCTGGGACCTGCTTGTACATCAGCGGCGTTATGTGACAGGCAGGAGGTCTGCTTTGTGGAACGGTTCGCAGGTTTCCAGTGTCTGCGCTCCGTTACTCAATGTGTAAGAATGATACAGTGGAAAATTGCTGATCATTGCAGGGGTGTGGAAATTGTGCGGGATGCTTTATTCTCGTGTGTGCATGTTTGTTTTGACTTCTAGATACACCAAGGGGCAGGAGGATCCAGTAGCACTGATTCACTTCCTGTGTTGAATGAGGACAGAAGGCACAGGAAACAACATTTCAGCGCTTCCTCCTCATTTCTCAGCACTCTACCAGATTTATTGCTTCTTTATCTGTCTTCTGCTTCCTCTCCTTCATTTGCACAGACTGGAAAAGTGAGCACATGTAGTATACAGACACCACATTATTAATTTTATTAGCATGAACTGTAATTCTATTCTCTGGCCCAGTATATTGACTTCTGCACAGTAATCATTTGCAGTTTGTCCAATGATTAGGTTATTAAAGATAATGTAGTTGTCTGCTGTCACAATATTGGACTCTCTCTTTCGGTCAACTATGGGAAATCACTCTGAAATTTATCCGTATTGACATTTGAATCATCATCATGTACTTTGCTTTAATGCCTCAGAATTAATAGGACTAAGGATGTGCACACTGTTTAGTGTCTATTTGTGTGAGTGCCAAATAACTAGACAGCATCTGTCTTTTATTTGACGTTGTGATGGAAGGGGGGAATATGTGCTTCGACTGAGTTTATTGAGTCTATGGGAATTAGTCATTTTATAATGCCATGGTGATGCTGGTACCTTTTTATGTCAATGAAGAGGAAATTAAATAAATGTAAGTAAATCAAATAATGTTAATAATATCTCACTTAGCACAGAAAACTAAAAAGGCCACAAGTGCAAAAAAAAACAAAAACAAAAAAAACCCAGACTGTATTAATTTTTTCTTTACTATAGTGATATATTAATTTATGGAAGAGCTACTGAACCAAAGTTGAAGTCACGCCAATAGTTCCCCTATTTGGATGTGTAACTGTTATACTTGGAAATGTTTCTTATAATCATTTGAGCAGTAAGCAAACAGTTTATTTCTCAAAACAATACTGAAAAAGAACGTTTACCTGAAGGTGTCAGTATCTAAAAAATATGGATAGAATCCGCTAAGGTTTCATTTTATCAAAAGCTACTGTGTATACAGTTGTTGAATAAAAAAGAATTTGTTTGATATTACTAAAAGCCAGTATGTAACATAACTCGTTTTGTAACCCAACTGTTTTCTTTTTGTGTACGTTCATTTTCTTTTCCTCTGTGTGTGAGCTCCCTTCCCCACGACAAACCCCCCAAAGGGTTAAAAACATATTCTCATTCAAAAGAGGAAACAATTTCAATCTCCTCCTCTCAGTCCACATCAGCATCACTCCATGCGATAAACATTTACATTTAAAGTGATTTAAATCAGCTGCATTTATGTTCCTCTGTGGTCCGTCCATCATCTAGGCCTGCAATGCCAGAGCTTCTCTCCCTCTCTCTCTCCGTCTGTCTTCCAGTGTCCTGACTTATGTGTCATTTATTTGAAACCCTAGTAATTTAACTTGTCCCCTCCTGTCGCCGCTGTGCATGCGTTAAGAATTCAGCAGCTGTAAGGAAGGTTTGTTCCACCGCCTCTGTTTGTATCTTCTTGGCTTTACATGGTGATTTTTTTCCCCCCGTAAATAGAAGCACGGGCAGAGCGGAGGTAATGTGATTGTCTGCAGCCAGTCCTATAGTCCTACGTTGAATTGAGATCACTGTAAATTCTCAGCTGTAAAAGAATGTGCATATAGGCACATGTAATGTGTCTCATGTTTTGTGCATGTTAAAATTAAAATACTAGATTTGCATTTGCTTGTATAAGAGGCTCTCCTCAGAATGCATAACTAAAGGGCAATAGATGAAAGCTAATTATGATTTAATTATATGTGATCACAATATTCTGAATCACAGATAAACATAACTGAGGCTGTGTTGATGTTTTCAACAGTGAGTTGAGTTGCAGGGCAGAGAGTCAGTGGAGTGGTGTATTTTGGACCGCAGCAAATGTGGTGGGGGTGTTTGAAAACTGAGTGCATTATGCGACTGTGTGTGTGTGTGTGTGTGTGTGCTTGTGTGTGTGTGTGTGTGTGTGTGTGTGCAGGTTTATGTCTGCGCATGCACACGTTTGTCTTATGCAGGGTGGAGCTGGAGCTGAGCCCGACCCCTGTGTGTTTTACCTGCATCCCAATGAAGCAAGAGGTTATTTACCCTTCTACTGCAGTCAGCCTCTCTCTCTCTCTCTCTCTCTCTCTCTCTCTCTGTGTCTCTCAGCCAGTCAAACAGACATTGATCTTTTTGCCAGGCAAGGTGACCCACAGTGTTGTTCAGCTCTTCCAAAGTCTCTCCTCTCCCTTTCATTTGTACCTGGGAAAGGCCTTGACCCCACATACTGCTGCCATGTAGCAGCCCTCTGCACGTGGACCTCACTTCCCCTGTATCAAGCCTAGTGTCTGTGTGTGTGTGTGTGTGTGTGTGTGTGTGTGTGTGTGTGTGTGTGTGTGTATGTGTCAGTGTGTGTGCTTGCTTGACTTGTGTGTGCACACAGAGTAGACACATGTGTGCAAATGTGTGTGTGCAGTGAGGGTGCGTATGAGTGGGAGTATGTACGCATGCCTACGTGCGCGTGTGTGACTGTTCGTCTGTGGTTGTGTCCATGTGTGATATCAAGCTCGCTGTTTGTGTTCACCTATAGGTGTGTGTGTGTGTAATTCTGTGTAGAATCATTTCTATGGGGCTGGAAATGTAAATTCTCAACAGAGTGTAGGTACACCTGGGAGTCCGTCCATGGTGATGTTTCAGAACATTTTTCAGGTGAAGGCAGCCTGCTCTCTGCTGTGGGTCTGTCACTGGGAGCTTCTATGCAGCTGAATGGGTCAGAGTCCATTTGGCCCCAGTGTGAATCGGATTACAGGGAAATGAATGGTTCTCATTGTTGCTTAAAGATGGATTGGGGGGCATTAATATACTTTTTCGCTCCTTCGCCTCATTTCTCTTCACTGAAGTCCAGTGAAAAGTTTTTCAGGATGATTCATCACTTGGTCTTTAAACCAGGTTTTCTTTATCCACAGTCGTCCCTGACATGTGTTCGTACAGTATTATGCTCACACATGTTAAGTTCACATTACATGTGTGGGAATGCCCTCCTCTCAGACATGCCTACACTCAAATTACGTAAATATGCAGATATGGACCTTACAAACTCACCGACCTAATGCTGGATATTATGATTTCAAAATATTATATTCAAACTTATTCTAATAAGATGATTTGAAGTAATACATTTAAATTGTGATTATTTTTTATGAAGAATGGGATCATTCTAAAATGATGGTTTACTATCAAACTATAATGTATAACCGGAACTTTATTTCAGATATTATTTTGATATTTGTTGATTTTGCTTTTGAAATAATCTGTGGTGTGTGCATGTGCATGTGTGTGTGTTTGGTTACATGCATGTGCATCTGTTTCCAGGTCTCGGAAAGTGAGGTGCTTGAAATACAGTTTTTGTTTGTTTTTGTTCAGTGCTGCTGTTCTGCTAATCTGTAGCTCTGCTGTTTGTATAGGAAGTTTCTGAATTGTTTATCTGTTTGTTTAAATTGTTTATCTAAATTGTATACCTCCTTCCTAATTTAAATAATAATTCAAAATTGCTTGATAGCATATTGTGAATTCAATTTGGTTCACTTTTTTAATATATTAATTCCAGATCGATCATTCAGTGGCTCTAAAATAGTGATTTGGTAAAGTTTTATTGATATTCTCCTAAAATGACTAACATTAACCTCAGCCATTCAGTAATTTGTCATTTGATCATTGCTACTTCTATCATTTTGTAACACCGCATGTCACTTTCCTTAAATCCAAGGCCACTTATGACACAAAACTGTTTCGGTAGTTAATGTTCAAAACGTGTTATTTCTACAGCAGGGTTTCACTGTTGTTGGATCAGAGTGTGTTTTAAAGTTCATTTCCTGTCTTTGTAGGACGTCAAGAAAATTCCTCCATCTGTGATAGAAAGCTGTACCCCGCCGTCCCGCCAACCTGGAGTCTGAGGTAACCTGCGGTGTTCAGTCACTCTCTAACATTCCTTTATTTTTCAAAACAAATTCATGTAATACACTTTCACTGTTAAATATATAAATGTATATATATATAATGTCAAATAAAAAATATATATAAACTGCATCTAAAAGTTTAGAGATGCATAAGTCTGGCGATCTAAATTTCATGTCTGCTGCAGGTTCATGAAGTTACAGAACATAATGTTTACACCAAGCTATTTTATTTACATTTTAAAAATATTGGATTTATACACTAAAGGACTCGGCACCAATCTCCTTTATTTTGATTCAGGTTTATTCCTGAAAAAAGTCAACTTTATATTTTAAAAACAAAAGGAAGGTTTGAATCCAAGCAAAAAAATTGAGATATACTACAATATAAAATATACAGCACACTGTAAATACTGGACAGAATTGCTGCACAATTTTTAAGCTTTAAAATCTTTGATTATATTTGATTTTATATCTGTTAGTGAAATAGAAACATGAATAGTAACTATAATTTGCATTTTTCAGCTACCTTCTTTCTGTTCCTAATTCAAACAATTTGAATACAATCTTTCTATACTGGGTCAAACAATTTAAACAGGAGCCTTAAATCTGTATTCCTATACATCCTGATATTTTCAATATTTGTATAAATCTGACAAAAGATAGTATAAAACCTAAGACATGAAGATTGTTGTATCTTTCTCCTCAGTGAAATCCAAACCACAAACCACTTGTTAATAGTGATTTAATTTAATAAGGAAGCGCTCATTTGGGACAGCAGACTCTTGGGAGAGTTTTGTTATTACATGCTTTTTCTTTTCATTTCATATTTAGCTCTATGACAACCAAACTCCTTCCTCTCTCGCTCTCTCAACATTTATTGAATGCGATGTTATGCAGTTCTCTGTTTTGGGGCTCTGACAGTGTTGCTTGATTGACAGGAGTGTGACATGCACAGAGCTCATGGGATGAGGTCCATAACCTTTGACCTCTGTCCTGAACCCCCTGACTTACTTCAGCCCCTATGCTCTCTCTGTGGAGACAAACACTGTACATTATTTTTTATTTCTGGCTGTCACACAGATGGATGGATGTGGGGATTGCAGAGGATGGCAGAGGATGATGGAGTGAGTAAGGGAAAGCGAGGGCTAGTTTTTTGTGCTCTCACGTTGCCGGTCGGAAAGTGGAGGAAAAGGGATGAGGAGATAAAGATGATTAGACATGGAGGAAGGAATCGTGGCAAATTTAGGGGAGGAGTCAAGAGACTGAGGAAAGGAAGGCACCTGGATTTAAATGCAGACATGAACGCAAGGGTGAGAAGGCAGGAGGAGGTGAGGAGGAAGGGATGGCGGGAGGGCTCCTGGCCGTGGATGCAGACAGACAGGCAGGGTAACCAGAGGCAGGCGGTGACCTTCTCTCCTGCTGGAGGATCGAAGGCTTTATTTAAAGGCCTGGTCAATGCTGGGTGCTGCTGAGGTATCAGCCTTGCAGCCAGGCGACTCATCACCACTGTAATACAACTCTCTAACCCTAACCCCCCTCTCTCTCACACACACACCCACATACACACACACACACACACACACACACACACACACACACACACACACACACACACACAAAGGGCAGGACACTCTCTGGACACCTCAGGTTTTACACTGTACAGTCGAGAGGCTGGACAGAGGAAACTACAGTATCAGCATCGGCTAATTATACTGTGCAGCAGACAGTATACACACTTTCCTCATGTGCTCAGCATTGTGAAGCACATGCTTGTTTTGCATTTGATATGCACTTCATCACCGTCCATTTTTTTTTTACTGCTAAGTAATTATAAATAGACATTGTGAAGCACAATTGTAGATGTGATGGTACTGAATTATTTTGAATGGAAGTGGTGAAGGAGTTAAGAATGCAGGCTGCTAAGGTAGGACACCTGCCAATGTGTGTGAGTGTGTGTGTGTGTGTGTGTGTGTGTGTGTGTGTGTGTGTGTGTGTGTGTGTGTGTGTGTGTGTGTGTGTGTGTGTACGTGAGCAGAGCGTGAATCTGTGCACTCGCATGTGTGTGGCTGCAGCATTAGGGCACCTGCGTGCTTCAGCACTTTCTCGCTGTCAGGAGCTCTGAGGTCACAGGCAGGGGAGTGGAGAGGGCACATTAGAGGAAGCTTCAGAGCCGCCACCCACCCACCACGCCTCCACCATCTCTCCCCTTCTATCTCCCACCACCCCAACCCCCACTTTTCCTTCTTCCCTCCTGTTATC